>NC_134029.1:24338295-24644433 GCF_964204645.1 Tubulanus polymorphus
ACAAACTCGAAACCAACGTTTCATCATTCCGGTTCTTTTTTCCTATTGATCCACGTTTTGTTTCCAGTCGGGTGTAACTAGAATGTACTATTTATAGTTTTACTGGTGATAAACTAAGGAATAACTTATGATGTATAATTCTGATACGTAAATACATTACCTATAACGCTTAGATTTGAGACCGATCTTAGTAAGACCTCGTTATAAGATCAGTTAAAACCAGCCTCAAAATGTAAGCCCATTTTGGCCCAGAATGATTATCTATTTTATGATATAACATTGATATTTGTATTCAAATATCATAGAAACTGAAAATAATACCTAGAATAGAATCTACGTCCCTGCTGACTTCCAGTTCTGACGTCACAGTCTACGCTGTTCTCTAATTATCCACGACTCGCCATACGAGATAATCGTTAATGAAGTGAAAACCTCTTCTCGACCGAAAGTTCCTTTTAAAAAAGGATATTAACCTTAACTAAGTCTGGGCGACTGGTTGTGCTCATTATGGAAGTTAATTGCTTGAATGATCATCGCGGTGGAGTAAGCAGCTATGCAGAGACCCACTCTCACGATATAGACCATCAAATATCTCCTATCATCGAGGCTGTGCGCGTTAGGTCACTCCTTATTAGGTAATACGAAACTATTTTGTCTGGGACACTGTAAACTAAATAAACGGACCACGCCGCCTCATGAGAAAAATAAACTAGACGACCATCGTCTAGATTCCTGCGGTTAATTTGATTCCTATCTGAGTTCGTGAGATGAGAAATATTCATTTCCTAATTTGAGAAAACCACTGCAATGATTGAGGAAATGGAGAGACAATGATTAGGATGCATCAAATGTGTAAACACGGTTGTAGTCAATATATCTGAAAACATGGATATAGATTAATTTGCCGATTGAATTGATCGCTGCGAATTCGTTACTGCCGATTTATAACTATATTTTGATCATTAATCGTGCGCGATCGCGTATAAGTTTTGATTATCAGGTCGAAGGGAGCTGCTAAGGGGGATAGATGATGGACGATATCCGCTCAAGGACAGGTCTAGCTCCGTACTGTGTTTGTACTGCCCCGGTGGCAGTCAGCTAACGGAAGGTGATGATGATGATCATCATCGTTATCATCGTTAGTAGTGCTGTGTTCAACAAGACTTACCCCAAAAGACGTATAAATACAGACAAGAGGTTTGGACGTGTTTTGCGGGCGTGTAAATAGAATCAATATAAATAGACAGTTTGCGTGATTCTACGTCTAATCACTGATCACTTGTTCTTCGGAAATTATCACAAAGTAACAAATCACGAGCAGTGGATTTATAAAATCCGCCTGGCATCAAACGACGTCAGAGTCAGTTACAAGAAGCCATGAGTGTTAACCGGATTCGATCACCAGACCAGAATATAGATGGATAGAACATCATAAAGCTTACAGTTAACGGTCATCTTCTAACTATATATACATCCAACGACGAGAGAGAGAGAGAGAGAGAGAGAGAGAGTCTGAAACGTCATGCTGTCTTTGTTATTGCCAAAACAAAACTATCTTTAGGCAGGTTTCGATTGGTCTCTCTCTGTCGATTCCGGAATCTCTTCTGGCGTGTTCGTTTCGACCAGAATACGCTCTGTACCTATTCCGGAATAGCGTAATCTGTAAACCTGATCGAAGCGGCCGGTAGAGAGTTTGTAATCTGTAAACCTGATCGAAGCGGCCGGTAGAGAGTTTGTAATCTGTAAACCTTATAGAAGCGGCCGGTAGAAAGTTTGTAATCTGTAAACCTGATAGAAGCGGCCGGTAGAGAGTTTGTAATCTGTAAACCTGATAGAAGCGGCCGGTAGAGAGTTTGTAATCGCTAAACCTGATAGAAGCGGCCGGTAGAGAGTTTGTAATCTGTAAACCTGATAGAAGCGGCCGGTAGAGAGTTTGTAATCTGTAAACCTGATAGAAGCGGCCGGTAGAGAGTTTGTAATCTGTAAACCTGATAGAAGCGGCCGGTAGAGAGTTTGTAATCTGTAAACCTGATAGAAGCGGCCGGTAGAGAGTTTGTAATCGCTAAACCTGATAGAAGCGACCGGTAGAGAGTTTGTAATCTGTAAACCTGATAGAAGCGGCCGGTAGAGAGTTTGTAATCTGTAAACCCGATAGAAGCGGCCGGTAGAGAGTTTGTAATCTGTAAACCTGATAGAAGCGGCCGGTAGCGAGTTTGTAATCTGTAAACCTGATAGAAGCGGCCGGTAGAGAGTTTTCGTAAATGGGACATGGACTACAGCCGGAAGTAGCATAGATTCCCCACAAAGTTCGTCGTATTTTTTATGTGATTCCGTTGCGGGGTAACCATAAATTGGTTGTGAGTCATGCATACTAATTATCAATAATTAATTCGGATTAATTGGAACTAATGATTAAACCGCGCATGCGTGTTGAACCATGCATTATTCAGATGTCGATACAAACATACACGATACACGATATAGACGATATACAAGTTTAATGCTTATTCCCATTACGACGATTCATTACCGTTGATATGATTAATACGGACCTGGTTACAATATCATTAACATGTCCAAACCGAGCTCAGTTTTGTCGGGAGAAAAACATTAACATTTTATGATGCGTATCAAGGTGAAAGGATTGTTCTGTAGATGATAATGATATTAACACAGTGTTACTGATTCATCCTGTTGTTTCTATTTTGTTACCACATAACTAAGAGACCAAGAACACTTTGAAAGGATTCGAATGACGCCGAGTTGAGTTCATTCTGGTGTTGTGACCACGAGGGAGTGCGCACTGGTCACCAGGCGAGCCACATCTGACTGGTCACCGGGCGGGCCTCAACTGACTGGTCGCCGGGCGGGCAACACCTGACTGGTCACCGGGCGGGCCTCAACTGACTGGTCACCGGGCGGGCGAAATCTGACTGGTCACCGGGTTAGCCACACCTGACTTGTCATCGGGCGGGCAACACCTGACTGGTCACCGGGCGGGCCTCAACTGACTGGTCACCGGGCGGGCCTCAACTGACTGGTCACCGGGCGGGCCACACTGAACTGACAAACTAACATACCTCTTCAATCGCTAGAGCTCGTTGGTCTAGTGGTTAGCTTGTTGGCCTGACATGCCAGAGGTTCTAGGATCGAATCTAGGGTTAGGGTTACCCAGTGTAACTGGAATTAGGTTTGGGGCTATCGATCGCTAGAGCCGTGGACAGACATATTTTTTTCCTAGAATTCTGAATGAACCCAAAAGAATGTCTGAAATGAAGACCGTTCTAATGCTCATGTTATAAGGCTCGATAGTGTTTCACGTGTATGGCCCTCGAGACTATACCGCCACATTAATCATCACTGTCAAAAATGCCTTGATTAAATTCTTTTTTACTTCAAAATTCATCCTCCTTCTTTCCTTCTTAAACCGCAGTAATTTTCTCGTTAAGAAAAATGTCGCGTAATTAGATTCACCAGACGCGAATTTTGTATTGAAAAATCGAGCGCCGTCAACCTTGAAATGAAAAGATGTCACAATCGTTGAGATTGAGATGAAAATTTACAATAATTATGATGTGCAATTAGATTCGATAATTAAAGTCAGATTGTCGGGAGTGAAATTTGGCGTTGACTTCAACGATGTTTTAATCGCAGTCGCCGCGCGTTCGATTCTAAATCGTCAATAACAATTAAACGGGACCGGTGCTCGCTGATTAAACCATCTCTTATCCGAATTAAAACCGTATTTTAACGGGCGAATTTTTCATCGTTTCGACTCTGATAGACTTTTACAGATGATTTATTAACCGTAACGCGAGTAGAAGCAGCTTTTTCTCCGGCGGGAGTTGTTCTCTTCGCTGCCCCTAATGGCCAAATGTAGAGTGTCGCAGTCTGACGCAAACATTTTCAAGTGTCACAAAATGCATTAAGCAGCAGCGGCGGCAGAGGCAGCGGTTCGTGTTACAGTGAATAGATGCAAATACCTATCTTGAGGGGTTTTCCATCTGAATGCTCTACGCCATTGAATTGATACACTAGAAAGTTCTACACACGGTTCTACACCCGGTTGCTTTTAAGATTATTTTTTTTTAAAGTTTTTATATCTAGTTAGTCTATCACAGTGAATATCGTCTCAATAGTCAGGTCGGTTATATCCTCGGTATCGGTTGGAAGATGTTTGAAATCGGGCTACAGGTTCTCGGAGATCATTTAGAATGGTACAATCTAACTCAAACTGTGGATGGACCCTTATTCAACACAGAAATGTGGAATTAATTCCTCAAACTGTGGCATTTGTTGCTCATTTAGCTCTGAAATGTGAAACTAGGTGCAAAACTACTCAGCCCTGCTTTACGGAACGTTAGAATACAATATTGACGGTCGAATGACGTAATCGATCCTCCATTCTACCTCTATTGACTTGTATCTATCCTCTACTCGACCTCCAATGACTTGCAGACGATATTAATATTGATAAGACTCGGTGTGTGTAGGCCCTATATATACATAATATATATAGTTGATCAATATCGTTTACTTACAGAAACATGATGTAAACATTGACCGCGAGGTCGTGTACCGTATATACAAACCGTATCTTACTCAGCGCCGACAAACTTTATTCATCTGTTCATTAACCCCAGTTTCAAGATTATTATCAATAGCGAATTCGGTGACGATATTAATGAGAATATTAATCTTGATGAAACACTTCGAGTCCGTGGGTTATCGACACAATCATACAAATAAATTCCCACAATTCAAACAGAAAAACGAGTACAAAATGTTCCCTCCACCTGTAGCTTTTTTTATGTTTTGACATATAACAATAAAATGCTATGATATATCAATCAATATCATCAATCACTATATCCTAAGATCTCATGAAGAGTTCATATTCACAATCCAGAGCAAAAAGAGTGATCTAAAGGAAATATTTCGGATTGAATTTTCATTTCCTGTACTGTGGGATTTTACCGTATTCAAACATCAATCTTCAATACACGACGAAGGATTCTAGATATCAAATTACCGTTAAGTCGATATATCATTTAAAGAGAACTCCCTTCATTACACACAAATTACGATTCATTAAATCATAGGATCACCGATTTTGGTCTTAAACTATACTAGTCGCGAAGACGACGGTTTTACTGATCCTAGTGATGATTCTTTACGCCAAAGTCGTGAATGAAACTTCACTAGAAAAAGAATTGTAAGCTTTGTGTAAGATGCGTGAGAGTTTCACACATTTGTCATTGGTGTTTTATGTATTCGCTTCTCCTGCGCTTTGAGGCAAAGTCTCCGTCCACAAAAGCGGAAAATTGCATTCATCAAAAACCTGTGGAATCTTCCAGCAAACTAATCAATTCAATACCGTTCTTCAACTGCGTCAAATGAGATTGCGGAAAAAATCTTAACGTTTTTTTTTTGATGTCGCGATTGATACGTGAAGGTATTACTGGCTCCGGGATCTGATGGTAACAGTTCTGTGTAAGTGTCTCGTTTACTTAGAATTATGTAGGGACCAATATTATGGAGATCTCTATTATTTTTTGTAAGTTCTTCAATGAAGTATAAATGTAAAGCCGACTGCGGAATGGATCCGGCTAATTTTGTATCAAAATAACCCCCACTCGTTATTCAAAGTTTACAAATATCTATTGGAATAAACAGGTTCACTTGTGATCAATAAAATCATAAAGTCGATTACATTTTTATGATATCTTTTAATTCGTTTCGTTTTTCGTCCGATCCGAAACAAATATGAACAAAATCGAAAAATTAAGTAGCAAAAATTAATAGGGAGAAAAGACTGATCAATGCAATGGACCCGTGGTACCCAAAAACAAACCGCCTGGAAACTGTTAAAAGGCTATTCTACCTTTAACTTTAACTTTATTGGCAAAATCAAGGTCACAAAGTAATGACAATATGAGCATCATTATAATAATAACAAGCGAAATAGGTAGCAGTCGGTAGTAAGCAATAGAAAGTGTCTCGGAATTGTCTGAAAGATGACACAGGTCCCCAGAATACGATTGTTTGTCTGTAAAAGCCTCTTGATGTTATTGTTAGTGAACACTGCTTCTATTTCAACTATTTGTGAATTATTTGTGAATTAAGTGAAGGAACGTTTTTCATTATTTATCTCGTACGATAGTCTTGTATTATTGAATGTCTGTTCACTGGTAAGCGATGAGCAGTATTAAACGAAAATAAACGAGTTCGTTGATTAACATCGCGGCAGTCATGAAAAGCGTTTAGAAGCCCGTCCAACATGGCCCGCGAGTACAAATGGTATTACCGAGTAATTTCCTAATAATGGAGCTGTGAAGACGTGACGAATAGTTAATTGGTCGGTTTGTATTCATTCCATACTGGTGACCGACCGAGCGGCCGGGTGATAATTCCTTATTTTTATCATCAATCGCTACCATCAGAACAGACTCGCCACCACCAGTGGTCAGCTAGCGGACTGACTGTCCGTACAAGACGTCCATATATCTACTTTTATTATGCGGTGAATCTAGCGAAGAATAAATCTCGTAAAATGTTACCCTCCCTGCTGGCTTCATAGATAAAGACTTTGTTTTGATTCGGTTGATAGCTTAAACCAGCTTGACATTAACCGATATTTTGTGTATGTCAATTTATCACGTTTTAGTCAGTCGCGTTATTGCTGAATATAAATATGGTCGAATTGCGGGCAGGTTTTATAGACCGAACATGAGCTCTGGACCCCAGGATTCGTCACTGCGGTCAGTTCCCATTGATCGTGATGGAAATTCTGATGACGCATTGGAAGAAGTTCCGTGGAAGTACTCCTAGATCGACTGATTGTTCCGTGGGAGTACTCCTAGATCCTCGACTGATTGTTCCGTGGGAGTACTCCTAGATCGACTGATTGCTCCGTGGGAGCACTCCTAGATCGACTGATTGTTCCGTGGGAGCACTCCTAGATCGACTGATTGCTCCGTGGGAGTACTCCTAGATCGACTGATTGTTCCGTGGGAGTACTCCTAGATCGACTGATTGCTCCGTGGGAGTACTCCTAGATCGACTGATTGTTCCGTGGGAGCACTCCTAGATCGACTGATTGCTCCGTGGGAGTACTCCTAGATCGACTGATTGCTCCGTGGGAGTACTCCTAGATCGACTGATTGTTCCGTGGGAGTACTCCTAGATCGACTGATTGCTCCGTGGGAGTACTCCTAGATCGACTGATTGTTCCGTGGGAGTACTCCTAGATCGACTGATTGTTCCGTGGGAGTACTCCTAGATCGACTGATTGTTCCGTGGGAGTACTCCTAGATCGACTGATTGCTCCGTGGGAGTACTCCTAGATCGACTGATTGTTCCGTGGGAGTACTCCTAGATCGACTGATTGCTCCGTGGGAGTACTCCTAGATCGACTGATTGTTCCGTGGGAGTACTCCTAGATCGACTGATTGTTCCGTGGGAGTACTCCTAGATCGACTGATTGTTTTCACCTGACGGTTAGAGCAGGTGCTCTGTGACGTCACATAAATGGGATATCCTGATTCTCACAGTGGTACGAATGAGCCAGTCATTAGCTGACTTATTAATTGGTTAATGACCGAACTCGTTAATTAATTAATGACTAACGCGAGAATGAGGATATCCCATCTATGACTGACTCATTCGGGAAATATCCCATCAACGTGACGTCACCTGCACCAGCCGTCATGTGAAAACGATTTGTTCCAATTACTTGAGAATCATTTTCACAAAACTCTTCAAAAATCAATTTGAAGTCTGCAGTCGATTTAGGAATTGAGACGTTTTCGAGTCAGTTTCCCTAGTGAACCATGTTTGTTTAGCTCGGTTTTTGGTTCCATAGAATAAACCATTTTTAACTGTCTCTGAGTCGGTAAAACAAACCAACATGGCTTCGTCGTCGAAATCGCAACCTACCCAATACCGGATACCGTACATACACAAAAGCTGCTATACATATTTATTTACATCACCAGCAGAAAATCGGGCAATAAAACAACTTATCTTTTGATGTAGTAGTGACTTAGCGAGCAAACCGCAGTAGGTGCCAGTAATACTATCTAGTATCTAAACGTGTCACCCGCACGATTCAGTGACCGGTGATTTTGTGATGGTGAAAATAATTCCGTGACTTGCACCTATAATCACTCAGCTTAATGATTTAAAATGAATGGTTAATGAAAAAAATCCCAAATCCAAAACGTGATATAATAGTTGCTGAGGTTCATGTGATTTTACTGAGCTATAACAACATTTTGTCCTTTATTGTACAGCCGCAGCCGCACCCGCAGCAGCCGCAGCAGTAGCATTAGCCGCAGCCGCAGCAGCAGCCGCACCCGCAGCCGCAGCAGCAGCCGCAGCAGCCGCAGCCGCACCCGCAGCAGCCGCAGCAGTCAATGCGTTTTTAGCTTCATGAGATGAAAAATTCATTCATCGCCGCAAAATAACTGCAAATAAATCAAAACAATGAACTCACTCCGGGGCAATATGAGCTATAGCTGTCGCAACAACGCTTATATCACCCCCCTCTCTCTCTTTCTTCTTCTCCTCTCCCTCTCTCCCAACAAATTTATTCAGTAACTGAACTATGACGTCACGGTAATCGACGCCTGACGGCTGATAACGATTCAAGAAAATGTACCCGCGCGTTGGACACCTCAAGTGTCTGTGTTGTCGTAGGCAATATTGACAATTTTTCAGTAACGTCGGCGATGCATTTTTTTCTGTCTGTGGCGCTTTTGAGTTTGATGTTTCCCCGGCTGTGATTAATCGTGTCCTGCTCGATCTCATCCAATCCACGAATGAAGAATCGACAATTTTCATACGCGCTTAATTGGACCAAATGCATTATCTATAGTCGCGTTCGTGTAACCCCCTAGCTAAACCCACCCCGCTATCTCCCCTCTCCGATATCGCCTGGGTCAATTACTTTAAGTGCTCTAATATCAATTGAACGGATTTGAGGATGTTCTTAATGTTGAGAAAGCGTAATAAACTTCAATTGAAGACGACATTAGAATAACAATAGACCGTGTCTATTTCCGCTAAAACCGTAGTTAATGCATGCCACGCAGTGAACCAGTCACAAAGTAGGATTTGTTACACTTAGGAGTCCACGATGTTTTTCTATCAATAGTTAACTAAGCCACTGGGGGAAGGATCCACAGTTTGAATTCCGCCGGGCGGTTTAAGGATGTTTTGACTGATTTATTCTAAGTGACTCTGAAGTCCAATAACTAGTTGTAAACCGTCATGTTTTTGTGACGTAGTCCCGAGTCGTTGAATAAACAATTTCTTATATATTTTCTAAAATAAATATTTGCCCGATTTGAAACACGTCGACGACCCTTTAGAATATATAAATGAATTTCTTCTTTTTATGTCAAAGAGATGGTTTTCTTGCGAAATTTAATTCCGATCGCAGGCACACGACCGTGTAGCCTCTATTGGTTGAGTCGAGTTCACTAGTCAGAAAAGCTACTTCTGAAAATGACTTCTTTTTGCCATGAGACATAACTAATTCTATAAATTCCAACTTAAGAATTGGTTACTTTGAAGGGAGCAATGTAACTTCCCTTTTTCTTTTAACTTTCAGAATACCAGGTGGATATTCCCTAATTTTTGAGCATCATTTTCAAAACCAGTTGTTGATCATATTCCTAGTGAAACTGTTGTTATCACCTGTTCTCAGTACGTTCTCGGAATCGCGTCACGGCATTGAAACCCTGACGGGGGATGAACGACGATTATAATTTACACCTTGTGTTTTGTGTGTGCGTCGTGTGGGTATGCATGTGTTTGTTTTGTGTGTGCGTGTGGGTATGCATGTGTTTGTTTTGTGTGTGCGTGTGGTTATGCATGTGTTTGTTTTGTGTGTGCGTCGTGTGGGTATGCATGTGTTTGTTTTGTGTGTGCGTCGTGTGGGTATGCATGTGTTTGTTTTGTGTGTGCGTGTGGTTACGCATGTGTTTGTTTCAGTTTCATCCACAACACTCACGGTTTTAGAGTTGTGACGAGCGACTGATGGTGAATTGTGGGACTGCTCCGCCTGATGGTGAATTGTGGGACTGCTCCGAGGATCATATCGGATTAAACCAGTAACAGTTTATTGCAGTCAATTGACGGTTATCTCATTGATAGAGAGAAATGTGAAACGCTACTTTATTTTAAATCCTATTTTATTTCCCAGATACGGCGAGAGTGAGAGGGAGAGAGAGGCAGGCAGAGCGTTCAGGCGAAATCCAATAAATGACTAAATCGCCCGCTACACAATTTTACGCGTTCGGTTCAAATGACAGTTCGAAGTAATTATATCAAATCCTCAGCAGATCGATAATTTCAAATAGAAATCACAGCCAATGAAAAGCTTTTTCGATATATTTTCATTTTCATACATTCGATATATCGATTGGTAGTTTGATATTTGGCTTTTTATAATCGATTCGGATATTTTCAAAATGATTGGATATTACTGAGATTATCTCGTGGTTTATAGATGCGTTTAAGATTTTATCTGTAGCATTGCTCTACGTTGAAATTATGTCTTAATGTCTAAAAAACTTTTCTCTATTTCGGATTATCGGATATCGAATTTAATGTTCGGGGTTATAATTTGATTTGATGATTTAAATGTACTAACAGGAATTGCCAGCACTCGAGTCCAGTGTGGAGGATGTTACAATAAGGATATTACAATCTATTAGCAAATTCCCATTAATTCCAACAATCATTTTCACACCCATAACTTTATAGTACGTGTTTAGATTCATCGGGTACATTATGATTCATCGATTATAGATTGTATTACCCAACACCCCTCCCGCCCCAACCCTCCCGCCCCACCCCTCGCTCAGTTCCAAAATTGTGATTTAAGATTCAACTGAGAGTTCGTTTTGTGAGTTCAATTCTGGGACCAGTTTTACGAAACAAAGTAAAACTGAAATATGTAGAGAATTAAACACTAATGTTAACGAAAGATGAAATGTGGAACTGTCCGCACAAATAGTACCGGATATATTGCCTCACTATGTGGGAAGTGTAAGATTACATTTGTAAGAAAATCATTAAGAAATTTGTAGTGGAATCGTATTCGCAGGACAGTAGATTGTGAATCCCGATTCATCGGGTGCATCTGATTCATACATTTTGAATTCTCGCTTAGTTCCAAAATTGTGATCTAAAATCTAAAATTCGACTCCGAGTTGTGTTTTTTGAGTTAAGTTCTGACTCACTGAAAACTAACTATAACACAAGAGTTAGCTCTTAACTCGCGGTCACTGTGGATCGAGGACTGTGAGTTTATCTAGATTTATTGGGTTCCTGATCCATCCTGACCCATCGCGTTCACTCTCTCACTTTAAGTAACACAGTCATGTAAGAACCGCTTCAATTTTCAAACACGGCGCAATTAGAAAGCACCTGCTTTGCGGTTGCGGTATCGTGCGCCTTGTAAACACCGCCAGCGCTGCTCAAAGATATTCTTTCGATCGTGCATTAAAATGTTTTCGGTCGAAGTAAAAGCCTCGACTGACGTTTGATGTCTTAAAACCTCGTTATAAGCAGAACGAATGCGAGCGCGAGAAAGAGAGAGAGAGGGAGAGAAAGAATAGTTACTAAGATTCCTGAATACACACCGTGGAGACTTGAGAAGGATAAAAAAGAGACACAATAGAAATACGTCTAATAGTTGGTTTGAAATAGATAAATTGAAGAATAAGCCCATGATATCAAAGATAAACTAAGAGAGTAGTGACGTTTCAACTTAATTCTATGTGCCTTTTTCAAGAGAAAAGTGACGTTTAGACTTAATATTATGAGACATTTACAAAAACTAAGAGAGTAGTGACGTTTAGACTCGATTCTATGAAACATTTTCAAAAACTAAGAGAGTAGTGACGTTTAGACTCGATTCTATGAAACATATTCAAAAACTAAGGGAGTAGTGACGTTTAGACTCGATTCTATGAAACATTTTCAAAAACTAAGGGAGTAGTGACGTTTAGACTCGATTCTATGAAACATTTTCAAAAACTAAGGGAGTAGTGACGTTTAGACTCGATTCTATGAAACATTTTCAAAAACTAAGGGAGTAGTGACGTTTAGACTCGATTCTATGAAACATTTTCAAAAACTAAGGGAGTAGTGACGTTTAGACTCAATAATACTGAGCGATTTAAAAAAAAAGGTTTAAAATATGACAATTATTCAGAGCGTTCTAGGTTTAATCCGTAATAAATGGCTGTTCTTGGAAAGAGTGTCCAATCTGCCGCATTAAGGGCTATGTGTTTGTGCTCTTATGGTCGTTTTAAATCGTTAATAAAACAAATCCATTTCCATCCGATGTTTTATATTACACTGGACGGTCTGTAGAATACATGTATTAAATTCGCTGTAATATTAATGGCGGTTTATGTACGCAATAAAATATACTAATCATGATCGTTTAGAATGTAATGAAATAAAATAACCCCTGAAATGGACCTCAAATAATTCAATCGGAAAATTGCTCGGCACTTTTATATTTTAAATGTTTTAATTTACTCAACTACTGCTGATATCAGGGATATCAAATGCGATATCTATTACAGCATTATGTCGTGTCGTTTGAGTTTCATATTCAATATTCTCGAGATAGAGAACGAGAGAGTGAGGGGGAGAGGAAAGTGAAAGTAAGAGAGGGGAGAGAGGAGAGAGATTGGAGGGACAGTGAGAGGAGAGGGGAGAGAGGAGAGAGATGGGAGGGACAGTGAGAGTAGAGGGGTGAGATAGTGAGGGTGAGAGAGAGTGATAGTGATAGTGACATACGATGCGACGAGCGCCTGATTCTCAGCGATTGTCAGTTACAGATATATGAACCATTAAACACGTTCAATAACCCGTCACAATGTTGTTGATGCATTGATTCAAATATTGCCGTTCGATATTTGAATTGTCGATGATTACAGCAATTTTCATAGTGATTATTACGGAATTTGAATCCATTTCTAAGCGCATTACGCTGCAGGCAATGGACACTGAGAACTAACCCTCAAATATACAATATCTGGCGTTCGCGTTATTTTCGGAGCCATCCGCCGAAAGAGCAAAATAGCAAAGAATTTCGGCGAGGCTATATACGCATTCTTTTTCTTATCTCTGACGTTGATTTGAGATGAACGTGGAAAATGTATAGGGTTCGTTTGTTATCATATCGAATGGTGGTAACGTCAAGCAGTGGGGTAAACCGCATAGTTGCCATACATACTCAATCACGGCTCATCAATAACAACAATTATACATGTTTATAGGCGACTCGTTCGCTATTCAGCTGATGGGTTTTCTATAATATCAGGTGTTTTCCAGGTGGTATTTTTCATGTTCGACAAGCGGGAAGGAAAACAAAAAAACCATGCGAAATATATCAGATCAATCCCTTACATAGTATCGCCCTTACTGAACCGGTTCAAATGATATTCACAAAACAGAGTTTGTTAAAATCGACCTCTACGACGACGAAGTCGATTCCTCGGAAGTATCATTTTCATAACTGAACATCTCAATCGATACTGTTATGTTTATTTTCTAAAATTAAAATATTTCAATAAAGTATATTTAAAAAAATATCTACTAAAAATATATATTCGATATCGAAGTAACTGATAGACTATGATTTTTTTGAATCTGCTTGCGGTGTTTAGAAATAGAAGCTCTCATCTCCGGGAAAATCTTTAGATACAATTCCAGTGCTATAAATTACATTTGTTCATCTATTTTAGATTTATTGATTTGAACGAATAGAATTTCAGAACCTTAGCGAACGTCGATTCAGTTTACGGTGCAATTTTGAGTACATGTTCATTTTTCTCGTATTTCCAACCGTATATTTTATTAACGCTTTTAGAAACGGACAGAAAACTGAAAATAACTTTCTAAGCGAAATGCCCGTAACATTAATTAGTTACATTAATAAAATCGCCTGATATTCAGAAAAAAAAATTATCATAATCTTGAGGTTGTATTATAATGATTATTAATAACAGTTTGTAACTAAGAGGATTCCACTCCGGTAATGGTGTTAGAATATGAGATTTTAATGGGATTGTCAGCACAGAAAACACGTTTATTCAGAGGAATTTGAGACAATAATTTGCCTCGCTACTGGACGCCAATTAGGCCTACTAAGCAGTTATTACCCTTTTAACCACGTGTTGACAGTGAATGTTTCGGCTGAATGTATTTTGAAGTTATCGCCACCAGATGTTGAAAATAAATATGTGTCCGAATAATTTTGCGTTTGACCGGTGACGCGTGGAAGGATTTTCCGTAGTGCGAAAATCGGCACAATTGAGCGATACGCAGTTGTAATCAGGCTCTCAAGCGAGCAATAAATAAAACATCTGTCCAATTGGCGCGATGCATTGATCATCGAAACAGCAGCTGTAATATGCGTGGAATAGCTTACAAAAATATTTCACTGTTTCGCACGAGCGGTCTATTCGTGTATGTGTCCGCGTGTTATAGTCACCCTGCAGTGAAATAAATGAAAATTGAGCACATCTGGTAAATAATTACTATATTCGATTGAGTCGAATAAAACTACGTCGTATAGTTTTGAAAATGATACGATACAACGACGTGGAATTTGTTACGTAATATATTTACTCAGTAGCAGGATATAATAACAGTTAGTGCTATGTGACGGAAGTAGACAGAATCATTATGTTGTTTACATGCGGAAGAAATAAAGTTATCATTATTACAGGACTTGTCCTATATGATTATTTGATGATTAGCAATTACATGATTCCAGTGTTTAATCAAACAAATTCCACTGAGACTTTTTACCAAATGATCGTCCCAATGCAGCGGCAAAACATACATAATATGTCACTTTCCGATTTCAAAATCAAACCCCCTGTTTCGCTCCCGGCAGGTGTGGTGGGTCTGTAAGGGACACTCAATCGAAAAATCAAACAAAATTTACCAGCCAAATAAATAAATAATGGGGACAATCCCTATTTTAAGATCCAAAAAAAAAAGAAAAGAAATGCAAATCCTACACATTGGATCTTGTCCTGTCCATTTTCTAACGGTTT
This sequence comes from Tubulanus polymorphus, assembly GCF_964204645.1. NCBI lineage: Eukaryota > Metazoa > Nemertea > Palaeonemertea > Tubulaniformes > Tubulanidae > Tubulanus > Tubulanus polymorphus. The sequence goes on from NC_134029.1 coordinate 24,353,391, forward strand.
CCGGATCTGATGATGACGGAATTTAGTCGCCAAAATCCATAAAAGGTTTCGAAATTCAACAGTGGGATTTTCTATTTTATTTACAAGCCCTATGAAGGCAACGATAAGTCTACCGACATGTAACTGGTGCAGCTAACAAAGAGAAGATTCATCCAGTTATCGGAATGAAGAAATTTACAACGCAAGAAAAGTGAGTGGATAGAACGTAACCGGAATATAAACTTCAGTACCAGGTTTAACAGTTCTGCGTTAGAATTTGAATTTCATTTAAAATGAACTAATTTAAAATTAAAGGGTTAGCTCTAACTCATTACCGTTGAAATGGATCCTGAAGCCTATGTCTCATTCAGACTTGGTGCAAGTCGGCGAATACCTGAGTGAAATTGAAATCTGTCATCAACCACTCGATATCTAGATTCAATTTTACACCTAATCACTTCAATCACTTGCATCCACGTTACGTTCAAGTATATCGTATAACACTATAGTAATTAATGAAATTGGTAAATTTACTAAATCAGCTACGACTTCAGGATTGACTGGGTTTACGGGAATATTCGGTCAGGAGGCGGAGTTTCTCAATGAAATTACCTGCGATCGCGACTGATCTAACCGAATAACGCCTGCAAACCCGATCAACTGAAATTAGTAACGTACACATCAACAATATGGCGCCCACGTAGAGCCGCTAAAAACATTTCCATCGAAGGAAATTCAATCTGTTTACGGTGTTGATAACTGTATTTACCAGACTCTCAAACGCGATGATATTTTATTCAGAATATTTACCAAAGGCGCAATCTTAAAGTATCAGACACTCAAAATGTTATTCCGGCTCTCAAGTCGACCGGAGATGTGGGAGGGGTATGTGTCATCGAGCAATGGCATTTAACTGTATCCCAAAAGTGTTCAAATATACTTTCAGTAAGGTGGTAGTCGAGTCTGAATATTTATGCAAATCAAAACGGACACGCTTATCAGTTTAACGTACACGTGACACCCGAGTCCTGTTACGTGGTAAAATGCAGCACCATAGCCTCGGAATAACAAAATATTGAAATTCTATTGCTCAAATCTCTATTGTCGCAGTGTTCATCTTTTTAGTACATGAATTTGATTAATAGTGCTCCAGAGGTTTGCGTACAACATACCCAGTGAAGATGTCGAAACTGGTCGATTGTAAAATAAATACTGACGTTGTTATACGTTTAATGAGAAAACCATGAAATTATGATTAATCAAATGATTGTGGAATTTGGAATTATCAATAAAAAAGTATTGACTTTGATAAAACATTGTTTCAGTGAAAATAAAAAGCCTTGTTCATGCATCACGATATACCGAGTTTTGTTTGAGGTGTGTGGCAAGGTTGCATTTCAGGGTACATAAATATAAATACAGTTTAGTTTTTCATATGTTATCCCTCAAAATGATTATTTATCTTACTCTGAGATCAACGATATATACGAATAGATATGAATACATATGTTGATACGGCGGTTGTTTTGAAAAAGCTCCTTTCTCCTGTGACCTAAGATATTTGTGATATTTAATGTTATGCTACGATCCTATTTCGGGTTCGTATTACACTCGCTTTTATCCATTTTCCATGCTTGATAAAAAGCACATTTGAGAATATCTTTTATACTACCAATAAAATGCTCAACGGTGCCCTGTACGATCCCTTAGAGAACTATTAATGGGTTCGGGAAACATCGGAAGCCGAGTTGTACCGCCGATAACACAATAGCTGTTTTTAGTGAGAAAATAAGCAGTATGAATAAACTGTTTAATTAAACGAAAATGCAGTGATAACACAGCGATTCGCTGTTCGCATACAAACCAGATTTTAAACCCCCCTATTCTTCACATAGGTTTTCACTTAACAGAAACACTATCGAATTTGTTCTGTGATATCTCAAGTGAATTTAGCGGATTTCAAATGTCTGCACAGATACCCGCAACATTTCCCTGAATCCATTACAAGTTGATTATGAACAGACAGAAAAATCCAATTAAACCATCCCTTAATCCATTACATTTCATAACATACCATTATCATACAATTAAACTATCCAAATATGGCTATATACAAATAGTTTGAATATCGTTATACCATAAGTTTAAACGACTCGCGGCAGAGAAGTTCATGTAATGTGAAATTAACACGTTAACAGAAAGGTGCTAAAACTTACCGGTACACGAAAGGAAGAACAGCCACAGTACTGCAATTTTTATGACCAGTAACTTCCGATGCATTGTCATCCTTCATTATCTATACACGCAGAAACTTTGTTTGCAACACGCGACCGCAGTTTTTTTTTCAGATTCACCTCCACAAAACCTAGAGCGCCGTACAGAGGGATATGAATCTACTACGTCACTTATCCTACGCTATTCCGTAAGATTTCAGCGTCGTCGATGAAAAAGCCATATGCTTATTGCTATTGTGCGAAAAGTATCTGTCCGATCAATGTACTCATTCTACAACCACCCGAGATCCGCGTTCGTATTATCTAGTTCCAGCTTTTATTCCGAGGTGGCGCCAGGGGTTAAAAAGTTTCTCGCGCGCGCCAGAAATTCATCCGCGACGCCGAGGCGCGCATTCGATCGAATAAATACTTCCGATACGCGGAATAACTCCCGGTTTCGCTTGCACTCACGATAATCGCGTCATTAATATCGTATTTCGTGAATAGCTTATACACATATGTATTTTTTCTGGTAACTTCTGATTGGCATATTGCCAAACACACGTAGCCGGCATCGCTCAAAACATTATTTCAGCAGATAAAATAGCGCGGATTGTTTTCATAGATTTTTTTTCGTCCCGGTTTTTGTTTCTATTTCGCGTGACGATAGATAATGAATATACTGTTCCAACGCAACGATAAAACTCGGTTTCCCTCAGATTTTCTTTTCTATTTAGAAAATTATCTCTCCCGCAAAAATGCTATATCTACACGGAAGAGAAGATAATCCTATCGGCGGATAACAAAAACGACCGGTATTTTATTGGCGTCAAATACAGCTGTTGCGATCACGTGACAGATGCTATAAAGCCCTCGTAGGTCACGAACGTCTTATCGAATAGAACTTACATTTCACACGTTATTAAAAACTTGCTGATATGCATCATGCGCCGCCGATAAAACGACTCGACGTGAACTCTTCCAAATCGTAATCTCAGTCGAAACTTGTCGGTGCTTCTTCGAAAACCCTTGAATCGCTATCGAAATGCGTGTTCGATATCGAAGAATTGTCGCAGAGAGAAGCCGAGTGCTCCCACTTGTGAAAGGTTGCATTTTGATTACTTTATAAACAGTATCCACGAGTAAGCATTAACTAGGTTGCGCAATCGAATCAATAGTTCGGTCCTGATAGACACTCGATCCATATGAAAATAAATCGATAAATGATGATGATGATGAAGATGATGATGATAAAAAGTAAATATGACTTGATAACCCAGTCACTATGTATGGTCAAGGGTTTATAAACAGAGTATAGAGTGTTCTTAAGCGTTATTATTCACGTGCCAGTGTTTATTGGAACTTTTCTTACTGCAGTACAAAATTCCAATAAACAATAAGTTTGCATCATGAAGTATGGGTTCAGTTTACTATTGAATGAGACCTTAATGCAAATCAAGCGCTTCTTAAAATCAGTTCTACCTGAAACCTTCAACTTGAAACTGGGCCCATGAAACATGCACGTATCAAACTTTTGAGTGTCTTCTTTTTTCTATCTGTATCTATTTTATCCGTCTGTTTTTATATTACTCTTTGTCGACAAGTTGCTAAAATTCGTCATTTCAGAAATTTGAATCGAATTCAAATGGATTTGAAAGTTACGACTATCAGCGGTTTATACAGAGACAGCTTGACGTCGATGTTGTCAAATTATTGCGACGGAATTATCAGATCCGTCTAAATATCACCACAAGACGAATCCATAGTAAAGCCGCTGAAGTATCGTTAATTAGCAATATTAATTAGTCTTAATTGAGTTGTTACAACACGCAGTATGAGCTAGCGCCTCGAGCAGGTCCAGTTCTACCACTAATTACGTACATTTCTCATGAAGCTGAGAATTGATCGAAAACTAAACGTTTCATGATATTAGAATTCGCGAATTCGTTATTATTTGAAAAATCATTTCAAAATCGTCTCGAAGACAATGGTGTTTTTCTTGAATGAATCTTTCATTCATATTTCAGATTTTAATCGTACCAAAACTCCAGCGCTGGGATTCATAGATGTGGAAGAAAAATAGTCCCTGGGAAATGTGTCAGTTATAAACCATGGTTTTTCATTGTTACTATAGTCGTGGGTTGTCACCCAGATTGAGGATTTACTCCTAGGTATAACTTTGATACTCAGTCTGTGAAACCGGGCCCAAGTCTATTGGATAAGCTCGTCGTGTTGTTACACTTTCACTGCGGTACTTGACGGTGCTGCCACAAGAAATAGATTCATCTCTTCATTTTGTGATACGAGTCACTTATTTCCAACAAAGAAAAAACAGAGAAAATCTATGTAGAATTCGAGGTTAGAATTCGCTATCTCCATCAGAGGTTCAGACAAACACTGATATATTCAGAATGACGGAGCAACATCAAAAACTAGACTCGATAATTCGGCAGCCAGTGGGATCGATTCGGATCGATAGGGAACGTCAGCAAACTCTGTGGACTATGAATTATCCCCCACTGATCAGATATCGTAACACCATTAAAGCTCATCAATGAAAATGATGTAGTTGTCAATTTATGAAGAAACGCTTCGTTTTTCCGTCCAGGGACCCATATAAAACTACTCGGAAACCATCATCGAGAATGCTGCCACATAAAATATCAGAGAATTTTTATTTCGCGCGTTCAAATAATAACAGACCCATCAATTGCGAAAGTTTGACCAATACAAACACTTCATCTCGGATCAAATATAATTCTTTCTCTTTCTGTCACTTTTACTTGGTGGGTAATATATCATCAGAGTGTATCTCATAGCTTCTTTTTAAAAAGAGGGTTTCATCGGATCTTAACTCTTCAGATCCATAACTACTTCTCCCTTTTGCGTATGGAATCTTGGTTCGGCGGTTCAACTACAAAGTCAGATAGGACTGGACAGATTTGACCCAGCGGTGGAAATTTCACAATTACCCAAATAAAACTCAACAAACTCGAATGATCTACAAAATATTAATGCGGTTTCTTTTTATTTTGTAAAGTGATAAAGTAATACAGTTTACATGATACAGTATTTTAGAGGGACATCGTGTATTGTGGTGTATCGACAATTCGTTTGGTGAAATATTCTGAGATTTTAACTAACATACAATTTAACTATATACACATCTATAACACACGTACATACTAACTTGGAGCGTGGAGAAATCATTTGATTACTCCAAGCTTGGAGAAATTATTTGACAACCGATTACTCCAAGATAGTCTTAATAACCGACGAGAAAGATCTGCGAAGATTCTTATTTCAACATTCTCATATAATTCAAGGACTCGAACCCAAACTATTTTCAGAAATATTTGTTCACGCAGAGGGTCCAAGTCTTTGATTTAAGGTTTACATATTAGGACTTCAAATCATAATAACGTAAAATTAACTAATTATTACACAGTAAAGACGTGACACCCACAACAACTGGATCAAGACCAACCTCTCCAGCATTAGGCCTACTGGTTTTCTTTTTGAAAGACCGTTCAGAAAAAAACGACCATTTATCAATCGATATATCACTCACCCGAACGACATTCTATTAATATTGCACCAAATAATTTTATCTACGGAAAATATAATGGTAATCAGTAAGATGTAATAACACCATTAACTCATAGAGTTTATTTATCTTACAAACAACACAATAATCAAAACTCATACAGTTTGATACCTTACAATAACAAGGAGTTCCTGCGTAGATTTCTCTTCTGCGAATGCGAGTGACAAGTGACTGGTCTCTTTTACTCTTTGAGAATATGCTTTAAGACGTGCTCGCCAATGATCATCGTGCTTCATAAGGACACGAACGACGTGATAAGGCGAAGTTGAAGAAAAGAACGGTTTACTCGCTCGACTTGCATTCCTCGCTGAGACAATACGACACACACGACCCAGAAATCATTCAAGTTTCATCGGTATTGATGCATCATACTGTTACTTGAAAATCGTAAAAATAACTCTATTTTACATATTGTGTGCCTTTGCATAATATTATCCAAATCTTAATCATTTAATGTTAGAAATATTCAAAACTCTGGGTTCATTTAGTTATAAGTGTAGCTAGAAAAGGCTATAGAAAGTTTCATTATTCGAGATTTCGGAGCTTATTTTCATAAAGTAAATAGAACTTTGCTTTGTTTTTCTTGAGCACACACATCTCGCTATCTGTACCTAATTTACATATAACTTACACCGAGGTACTAGTTAATATACATGTGTTTATAGGTGATGACTCTGTTCAACAGAATCTCCTAATAGTCTCTCAGGGACAATAGTTAACCATGCAAAAAACTGATGACGATGATAAGAATTGTGTAGTTTTATTACCTATTTCACACGTTACGGGAACAATGCCAAATCTAGCAAAAAGGAAATATTATAAGATATGATATAATCATTTACATATTTACAAGATAGATTTACATATGAATATGAAGTGTTGTCTACTCTCGTAGGAACCATTAGGGATCCCTGAGCCAGACCAAAACCTCGTCAAAATAACATTGCGTGATCCATTCATTGCTTTCACTTTTCAATCAGTTCAAGCTCCTTGTATTGAATGCTTTGGATTTAATGGATGCAGAAAATATTGAATGATCATCTGAAATAACCTGGAGTTTTTGTCCAGGCATATTTCTTTATTGAGTCAAATTGATTTCATTTTGTTTTTAAAGAGTTTATGGCCCAGTTACGCAGTCATGACTCGACTGAAGTCAAAAAGTAGTCTAAATCATAAAAGCGTCGTCAAAATTGGTTTGAATACTTAGATGGTATTAGGCATAATAAGTTAATTCTGATTGATCTTAGATTGAAGCCTTGTCTGCGTAACTGACCCCTGTTTCCCGTTTCGGATATGAATTGATTCGTAAAAGTGAAATCGACTTCGTTAGAAATTCTGCTTCGCTAAAAATGATTCGCGACGTTGGCGGTTTGCACGTTTTTGTTACAGCGAAATAAACCACAGCCGTCGAGCTTTATCAAATTTGATACCAGTATTAGATCTCATTCGATACGGACAGTTATTTACGAGCGACGTGGCAGCTTAAATTCATCAAGTTTCCGAACGAAACGACGTAAAAATAAATATTGCAAGTTTTCTTTAACAGTCACGGATTTCATTGATCGAATCGAAGCGTGTTGGCAATGAAAATAACGATCAATCAAACCAGCTCGAACCACCGTGGGAATAAACACCTTCGAAAACAATTCCATCCTAGCAGATTAGGACAAACACGCGGAATCCAGAATAAACCCCGCACAGAAAGAATGGCGATTATTTTTCATCCACGCGATGTGAATCATTATTCATAATAATCATCGTTTCAGTAATATCCGTGTTTCTGTGAGAGAACGATTTAAACGAAACGGAATTTATTATTCCATCGTCGCACTGCGCATGCGCGTTTACAGCCATCCGCTTCATCACGTGACCATGATGCAATATCGGCGGCCATTTGCGTTTGACATCGGAGAAGTCAAAGTGATTACTTCGAGGTGTTACCAAGATCATAAAATGCTATGATATCCATACACCACTGGTGCTATGTTTGGTGGCAAGTCAAGAAAGCTCGCCAGGGGTCAATGATGACGTCACTTTGATGCTAGATTGATTTGTGACGAAAAGAATTTACTAGACAAATCACAAATTCAAAATTATTGAATATTCTTAGAAAAACCCAGTGAAAGTTCAACCATCTCAAATCAATGAATAACCACGATGCTGAAATGACGTTGATTGAAGAGCGATGAAATTGTGAGCCCGAATTCTTTAAGATAACTGCTATTCGAAACCTCTTCCGCTGTTCGAAGGTCAAGGCAACTCTAGACGGTTCCCTACACCGCATTTACAATGTGAATATAGGGTTAGAGTTAGTGCATGATGCTAATAAGTTGAGGAATAGGTATCACGCCAAGCTATCGTTCATCATCAACCAAAATCTGACTTCCCAGAGGCGGTCATTTCCGACAAGACGTCAACTCGAATTTTCCATGGCGGAAGCATATCTAGCAAACAGGAAGTCGAGTTGCAGACGATTTTTCACCATTTACGGAATCCGAAGAAAGCGAAGTTATTTGAGGCACTCTCCGGTTCATCCGCTTTCAATCGCACCTCCGAAATACCCGACCGAAAACACTCGTCAAAACGTGACCAAACTTCGTTAATTTAATCAAAAAACCGCAACACAGAGATGATCAATCTCCGCATCTGTCAATCATCGTCCGGTATGTGTTTGTTCTTGTACATTGGGCGGAGCAACAAGATGGCAACAGTCGAAACTGTCGTAACTATAAAAAATAACCAAAACAAAAACCGATCGATAATAATGGCTATATCCTGCCACTCCCTGATTATGTTAATTTCGAAGTCAGCTTTTTCCTGTTTGTCGATCAGAATTCGTAAATGTCTCACAATTTCGTCGTCGGTCGAGTTGCGAGGTCGTTGACTGACCGCGTTGACGGTTATATTACCGCGCAGTTCCTTATCGCCGGTATTGTTTATACACGGACCGAGTTTCGTGCCTTCCCCGTCCGTGCCATCTTTGAACACCGTTCGAAAACTGGAAAACTGATGAGGTCGAAGCATCGGTCTGTCCTCTTCGCTACGAGCTTTTGTCTGAGCTATTCGTTCGTATTCTTTTTTATGAAGACACATCAGGCGACTGAGTCCGGCTAACACGAGGTATCGCAGCCATTGAGGCGGCCTTTTATCACCTATACCTTTGTGGTGAATGTTTAGTATAACTACGGCCGATACAACTGATATTGACGTCATCGCCATCACAACTGTCAGATATACACCTGAAACAAACAAAAAAAAAAACAGAAGATATTACAAATTGACGGACGGCTATGAAAACAACAAGTGCAATGTCTTAAATCAAGTGCAAAAAATCTTAATTGCCTTTCCATCCCGCCCTGGTGAGAGGTCTTGTAATCGGGTTTTCGAAATTTCCGAAGTTCAACGAAGGCTAAAAAAAGGTTTTTCATCGGCATCATAGAAAGGGCTGATGATTCTTCTCGAGTACCACCACACTTTAGGATATCCGAATTCTCAATGTGTGTGTCATACATGAACTGACATTATCATTGTGTTTGTGATTTTCATCGTATCTATTGGGCATGTTTAAATTTTCCCTGTAAGTAGCAGTTCTTTTCTCTTTTTCAATTTGCTAATATCATAGGCTAATATTTTCTTCATTTTTTCCCATACGTAGTCGGCTAATCCACCAATATCTCCTCCATTTAGAAATATCTGATTCCGGATCTTATTATTGTAGTACGATCTATAAGCCAATAGCGAAACTGAATAATGCCGTATTTTGATTACGAACCAGACTGAAGCAAAAACTCGGCGTAATGGACAAACAATCATCCATTGCGCTTCGAATTCCACGACGTATTTTATTCAGATCTGCCGGAGGTTTTTCATCTGATAAATAACAAATCCTGAGCAATATATAATAGCCAATAGTTTATCTAGATTGAATCGGGAATAATATTTTCAGTATTAATGGCAGAATCGACTGACTGACGAGAACTCTCAGTCAATGATACGATGTTTTTTTTTCAGTGAAGGGGATTTGGTTCCATAATACACCGGGTGTTGAAACGCTACAACTGCTGCAATCCTGAAGATAATGTAATTGAAGAAGTGATGATAGATTTATTACGATTAATTGCTGGAGATAAAACCGGGAATTTCTGACGTTTCGAAGATCTAACCCTTCTTCACGGCTCACAAGAGAAACTCACAGCCTTCGATTATGAATACGTCGATGATCATAAATGGTTATGAGACTTGGTGAAATATAAAAGGCATTTCTGGGAGAAAATCTTTGAATTCTAAAATACGTATTAATTGCCGATTCATGACCGAAACTGTATTTAAGAATTTCATAATGTTTACCGGAAAATATTCAGTTTGATAAATTCCACATTTAGCGCAATATTGATTGATAAAGTCAGATTTTTTCCATCACGAATCTAAGCATTGGAAATTATCCAAATTCCAAATTAACATATCGGTGATAATGCTAAATCATTAGCAAATTTAGAATTTGGATTTTCACCCGATAGTACGTCAGGCAGTGCCATCTAGTAAAGCATAACGAAACTACAAATTATTTGATAGCGAACAGACGTTTTTTTTCAATCTGAAATCAATCAAGTTATTTAACTGAACCGAATCGAAAATGCCCTTCGTACAGAAGTGAAATCAATCTAACCAAACAGTACGGAATCGGTTACGTGATTTTTCTTCGATTTAAATTCAAATCGATTAACACTCGAAATGTCAACTTTTAAAAGGCGCCAGCGACTGATGCGGAAGTTGGTCTAACGCATGAGTTTGATCGATTTGCGATTTGCATAAAACGTCAAACGCGGAATGTGAAATAGATCCCACACCCGAGAGACGCCGACTGCGAATTGCATAATGAAATTTGTTATTTAAAAGATTTCAAGGCGAATGCTTCCAAATCGAACGCGCAGTTAATGAAGCCGATTATATATTTCTCGATAAGGGTTGTCATAATGGCGTCGCGCGGTGAATGGATACCGGGTATTTCGTCAATTCCGGTTTTCAGAACGGCGGCATCGCGCTGTTATCTGTAAAACCGTGTTCTGAAACACCTCTGACACACGAAACGACGAATAAATTAGATTCGTTTTTCATCAACTGCAATGAAGTGTCTTTACCCTTCACCGGGCACAGAAATGAATGGCGTCTTGGACGCGAAACCTCGAGTCATCAATTTTACACATATCGTTTCTGAATGAAAAATCAGTTCAGTGGCGTTTTAAGGCTGAGTATTTCCTGTGACTGGGAGCATTATGATTTACTATCATACATTTACCTACGTGGAGTAATTAAAATTCTATCGAGTTATTTCTAACTCATTTTATCGTTCAAAAATTTTCAAAGTTTTTTTCGCTCCAAAATTTTTCAGAAAGAAAATGAGCACAGATTATTCACATTTTACATTAAACATATTTCATATTAGGTGGTAAAGGTATGGCCTAAGCCAGACATCAAACTCGCGTATACGATGGTGGGGTTTAGTCAAAACTTCGATACTGTCGAATTAACTATCGATAAGTTGTAGTTTCAATACGTTCTCAAATAGTATAGCAGCAAATGTAAGTAACGATTTCACAATTTTCTTTCCTTCTGAAAACTTGGAATTCTTCATTTCGAATATTGTTAAATCGATTTTTATTGATTGATTGTCAAATCGATTTTTTTCTACGGAATCATTGATGTTGCGCGGGGAGCTTGAAATACAACGAAAAAAGCGATTGCGACAATTTTGAAAATTTAGATTATTCAGCGACAGGTTTTGTGGTGATGAAGATGATTAATGTTTGACAGATTTACGTGAATTCCCATTCGAGTCGACACTTTAAAATCTCTCCTCGTCATCGGAGTGGGAAGGTTTTGAAATAGTCACAGACGTGTTAAAACCGAGGACTCGTAAAAACATAAATCAAAACGAAAGAAAGATAACAACAACCGACGCGCGGCTATTTCAGGTTAGTTTTAAAGACACGATCATTACGGTGAAGATACTGCGGTAAGAAAGTGCTATCAGGTGTCAGATGACATTAGAATGTCCGTCAGAATGACGCACATAGATTTATCAGATCGAAAAAATAAGTATTTTTTCTTCATCGACGCGCAGTTCATGAAAAATCGATAGTGCCGACACCGGGTAATATGAATAAACGTATCGATAGAGTATTGGTTTATTCGGTGGAAGAAATGTCTTATTATTTTCATTATCAAAGTTTGAAATACTTCAAATTCATATCTGAAATATAGTCTGAATACAACGATATTTGAGTGAAATTTACATATAAAACATTCCTTCCATACGACGCCAAGTGAAGTGCTAACGATCCTCGATCCTCGATAGTCGATCCTCGATAGTCGATCCTCGATAGTCGATCCTCGATAGTCGATCCTCGAAGTATCTTCGACACGACATAAGTTTTATCGTTTAAATTATGCACAATAGATGAATATGAAAAATTAATCCGTTCCATGAACTTGTGAATTATTCAGAATAATTCATTTAGTAACATTTCCTACTTTTATAATTGTTTCGTATATTTTTCTAAACGTTCTGCACACAGACAGTATCGATTTGCGTTAAAGTGTTTGCAGTGAAGCTTTCGCGGACAGAAATTAGGTCACCGCTAACCGGGTCAACTAATCATTGGTAAGTCACCTAATGCCATCTAGCGGCGAACGATAACAATATTTCATGAGTCATCTTTCGAATGGATAAGTTGATATTTTTTCTGTGTATTCAAAAATCTTTCCAGTATAATTTTGCGAGACATCTTTGCAGACCAAATCTGTTACTGAATGAATTGCTTTAGCAAATTCGATTAAGGGGGTTGTGTAAGGATGAAATTTTAGCTATTCAAAAATACAAAATGCCAATCTCTAAAATGTCTTCGGCGTTTATTAATTGTGTAGTTTTCGATGGTTTTCAGTACCAGCTTGTTACGTGATGTAATTACAGTTTCAAACAAAAATAGCAACAATTTTCAACGCAGGAGGGAGAGGGAGAGGGAGAGGGAGAGGGAGAGGGAGAGGGAGAGGGAGAGGGAGAGGGAGAGGGAGAGGGAGAGGGAGAGGGAGAGGGAGAGGGAGAGGGAGAGGGAGAGGGAGAGGGAGAGGGAGAGGGAGAGGGAGAGGGAGAGGGAGAGGGAGAGGGAGAGGGAGAGGGAGAGGGAGAGGGAGAGGGAGAGGGAGAGGGAGAGGGAGAGGGAGAGGGAGAGGGAGAGGGAGAGGGAGAGGGAGAGGGAGAGGGAGAGGGAGAGGGAGAGGGAGAGGGAGAGGGAGAGGGAGAGGGAGAGGGAGAGGGAGAGGGAGAGGGAGTGGGAGGGGGAGGGGGAGGGGGAGGGGGAGGGGGAGGGGGAGGGGGAGGGGGAGGGGGAGGGGGAGGGGGAGGGGGGAGGGGGAGGGGGAGGGGGAGGGGGAGGGGGAGGGGGAGGGGAGGGGGAGGGAGAGGAGAGGGAGAGGGAGAGGGGAGAGGGAGAGGGAGAGGGAGAGGGAGAGGGGAGAGGGAGAGGGAGAGGGAGAGGGAGAGGGAGAGGGAGAGGGAGAGGGAGAGGGAGAGGGAGAGGGAGAGGGAGAGGGAGAGGGAGAGGGAGAGGGAGAGGGAGAGGGAGAGGGAGTGGGAGAGAGACCGATTCTTAACGACCTCAAGCGCTTACGAATCTAAATCACAATTAACATTGAATATTCTATCAGGATTTAAGAGCTGAAACTAATGCGTATTGTTATTAACAATTCAAGCGAATAAATCATAAATTTTAATATAAAACTGGGTATAATTGAGGTAATTTAATAACCATATCAGCTCAGGACCATTAGCTGGTGCGCCATATCAAACCGGGTTACAATTGGCATGCGAATTATCATGAATAATCTTCTATTTCACTGATTCTCAACTCGGTTTCTGTTCGACTCAGTGAAATATCTATATCATCGCTACCGAGGTCCCTGATTCTTAACTCAATTTGAAATATTTGCAATCCCCGTAATAAGACGGCTAGTTTTACTGTACGGAACTATATTCAGTAATGAATAGAGATGTTTAACACTGTGATGATATTAACTCGTGGCGCTGTGTTTTTTTCTCATTAACTGATGAGAAATAATCTCGTAATTATTTATAGCTACAGACTGTTAGATGACGCACACATTGCCTCCGGTTACGCACAGATTACCAAAGGTTCGACTGTTCAGATATCATTCTATATGTATGTTTATAGATACGTAAAACAAGGGTGGATCCACGGCGGACTTGTGATGAGACTTGCACGAGTCCATCAAAGTTTTTTTGGTTGCCTTTTTTAATTTTGTCGACAACGATGACTGGCGTATTTTAGTGCAGGAGTCCACGTGATATTGCCTTTTTGGATGAAAAAGTGCCCTTTTGGGACAGGACAAGCCATCAGAATGGCATCTGCATAGAAAAGTGTGTCCCAAATGTGAAGGCACGAAAACTTCGTCGAGCATGAAATACAAAGGAAATGATGATTTTTGAAAATGCACATATTCTGGACACTTGATGTCAACAAGTTTTCGAGATTAGCCGTACATAACAACATTGGATAATCAGAGGATTTACAAACTTTGAGGGGGGAGGTGCCTTTCATGTCAATCATTTATACGATTTTAGCCACCGATATGGCGTGCTGGTCGAGCCGAAAAACCACATGGCTGCAAGACCTCGATACAGTATTAAAACATCGACTCTAAAACAAATTCGTTCATTATCAAACTTCCTCGTAAACTGAGTCCCCCGAAGAATAATAGAAACTATTTCTTAAGCTCTCATATTTTGAGCCGTAAGAAGTATTTTGTGTAACTGGGTGTTGAGCCGATTACTGATTCACTCCAGGAAATCAAATCTTTCAAATGGCGCCTTGGATTTATTTTATGAACTTTGCCTTTAACGATGTCGGTATGGACTGGGTTAATTCCTCATTACTTTGATCGTATTGAAGCCGGCGCGCTTTGGGACCAGTTGGTTCATTTTTTTCTAAACTTACCAATCAACGGTGCGAACTCGGAAGTAGGCGGCATGCTTTCGGCAATAAGCAGCATGAATACAGAAAAGGCCAACAATACAGTCAAACCAAGAGTGACTTTCTCTCCGCTGTCAGGTGGAAGCATAAATCCAACTAGAGTTAAGGAAGATAGCAAAACACATGGAACTATCACATTGAACGTGTAGTACAGAGTTCGACGCCGTAGATGCAGATAAAACGTCACATCCGGAAACGGTTCGTCGCAACACGGATACCGTATCACGTGACGTCGTACTTTAGTCTCGACTAGTTCCCATTCGCCGTGGTCGACATAGTTCGACAAGTCGACGTTATGCGTTCTGTTAGTTACGTCCACCTGATAACCGTCGTAGGCCCACGAGCCCATTTTCAATTTACAGATTTGATCATCGAACGGAAAGTAGGTTATATCCAGTTTGCATGAGCTGCGTAGACGGACGATCGGCGGCCAGAAAACGTTCCCGTTTGCTCCTACCATCGATAAAGCCTTCATATATCCTTTTGAATAGTCGTCAACACTAAATAACAATAACACAATCATTAGATTTAATTCAGATTCTTATATCAAGCTATTTCAATAAAATACGTTTACGGGAGCACCCTGGAGGGTACATGTTGGTATAAGGAATATTTTCGACGGTTATTCCCAGTTAGAAAACGAACCTTGATGAAATTACTTTTTTTAATGAAAAAGCCAGTTTTTTCAAACCGAGCCCCGGGATACTTTCATAAAATCATTTTAGCGCTGATATTATCGATCCGTTCATTCTTATACGGAAAACAGATTTGCGCGGAAAATGGAATTACTCAAACACATTATGTTTCAATTAGAAATGAGAACAGCTGCGGTAGATCTCAGTAACAGACCTTACCTGTTATACAGCACTATATCTGGACGCCATATAAATGTGCACGGTATTCTAATCATACTCAGTCCTCCGAAATCATCTGGATTCCAAATCAACTTTTGGTCGATCCATTCCTGAAATTATATACATCGAAAATATTTACTCATTTAAGAAGATCTTATTTCATTCTGTTCTACATGGTTTAGATGGTATATTTTGTATGTTTACTTCTTACACAATCCGTCCTTAGATAATGCAGGAATAGTAGTTTCATGTTATAAGAAATACGTAGTAATAACATAAATCTTGCATGAATGTATACAGATATACGAAATTCTTTTTTAAATATCGATGATGTCACTAATGAAAGTAAGATATCTGATTACAATGGACGTATTATTTGAGAGACATCATCTCATCAGATATTCCGACTGCATTTAAACTGTTTTTCAAGTCGTTGTGGTAGAAATAGTTATAGCTCAGTTAGCGATGCGGTGACTCAGTTCATACGGCACGAGGGTCATTAGTTTCACCTTTACTTACATCAAACACTGATACGTCACCAGTGTTCACTAATTACCGCATCCTTGGAAAATGACAATAGGCGATAAGGAGGTAATAACTGTACACAGTACGAGTCGTTTATACGCTCGTTAACCGTAGAGGTCACCTTCAATATATACCGCAGAATTCAGATCCACAGTTATCGGCTCAAATTTGATTCTAAGGTTGAAAATGAACTTATCTTAACTCTATAAAGAATCAAATTAAATCGTGCACTGGGTCCTGAACTTTAAGCAGGTATTTATATATTCATATTCAAGTAAAATCTGGACAAGAAAAATCAATTAACTGAATATCGCTGGCGCTTAATGGTCTCGGGAAATATTTCAAATCTCGTGCAAGTTTTTTTAAATAGTTCTCACCTGATCAAGCCAGATATTTAGTGTTAGCACCTGGTTGCGTTCATCCTGTAATATAAAAACAAGAAACAAAAACAAACATTATTTCATCATATCACGCAATCCGCTGAGATCAGCACGACATTGACAGTCGCTGTACTACACAGAACAACTCGTGAAAAACTGTTCACCTTTCACAGAAAAAAACAACCAAATAACATTTCTATTAGTGGCCATCGCGTGCAAGACGCCTCTACTCAAACCGTGTGCTCGACTTGTTGGTCTTAATCTAGAAGATGTTTATTCATCGACAAGACGAAGAAGTCTTTTAATAATACAGGAGTAACCCCGCACAGAGTCCGCGGGACCTGTGTGCGCCAACATCAATTGACCGCAGAACTGTTTCATCGCTCCGCGTACTCAGCAAATTACTCTTCCAACACGTAAAGCTAAAGTGCAATAGTCAAAAATGTATGATTATAGAAAAAGACACAGATGTGTATAAACCAATAACGGGATGCATCAAGATGAAAGCCTTCAGTTGTTTGATGGCTTTAGGGCTAATAACATCGCAACCACTGACTGTTCGACCTGTCTCGCTGTAACCTTGCGTATAGATATGTTTTATTTTTTGTTGACGCCTCCAGATACAAACCACTGCGACAATCTTTTTATTTCATTTTTTATCCGTGTGTGTAAATGTATTTCTAGATGTGGTCGAGCCGTAAATCGATTCCGTGTCGGTAGGAAGGGGAGGAATCTAATTTCAGAGTTTTCTATGCTTGGTGTAAATAGTTCACACCCCGCAATCTGGAGGCTGTTCCTGTTTGGTCGAAAACAGTAATTTTTTTTAAAAACCTTTCTAAGTTTTTCAACTGAATTTCAGCCCCTTTTATTTGGCCACGTGGTGATGCCATGTATTGGAATTTTATTTTTGGAAATTTTGACATTTCTCCTCAAGTTGCTAAGCTTTAGTTTGTCAGTTTTCTGGACGATCGGTGAAGTTCCAAACATCTTTAGCTCTCAGTTTATATTCATTTATGAATGAAATTATGATTCACCAAAACACTGTGGAACTGTCTCGATCCGCAGTTCAACAATATGACAGTTCGAAACGGTCGCGTGTCTCAAGGCTTTCGATCAAAACCAGCGCGTCAGAGATTGTGAAGTAAATGAGCTGTACGGGTGAAGATCCGTTTGATGGACTGAGGATAATCGCAGTAGAATCATGAGTTCGGCACGCAGATCGTAGAAAGCTGTTAGATAAGGCAATTTGATCACTGTTCGGGTGGGATGCTTACTGTTAATCGACCGTGACGTAGCCTTCGACCGTAATACGGTTTCGGGATTTTATGCGATTCGATTGTGCGAACAAACGCTTCCTAACGAACTGATATTAGTTCCAATGACAGAACGGGTCGAGGTCTTGCACGCGTGCGCGTCGAGATGAGGCTCTAGCGCCTGAAAACAATCAATTATGATTGATCGTTGATGACGAGGTGAAGAATTGACCAAAAATATTTCATGGTTACTGATATAATCTATACTGATATAGGTCATTGCATTTCACAAATCGATCCTGTTTGGAGGAAATAGAAAATATTCATAGATTTTGATATTCAATTTCTCTGCTGACAGCTTTTAGAATGTGCAAGTTCGAATATGTGAAGCGGAATTTGCGCAAAGTGCAGTTCTTTCAATGTACCGTTTTTGTACTGAATTATAAAGTATGTAAAAAGTATATGAACGAAATAAGCCACGGGGGAAAGACGATTTAAGCCCTACGTCATCGACGAACTTTTCATCTATGTCTTCACAAGTCTTTTCAAAGAACTAGACTTAAAACTGGGTCTTGTATCTTTTTCTTTGATTATTTTTTCTCTGAGGGTTCGCAAAAAGAAGCTTGACAAATATCTATTTTTGACGGACGGCGCCATGTCTGTTGATTTCCGATATATTTTTCTCTGCCTCCCTCTTATTCGATTTGTATTTTACTGACTCATGAACTCTCCGCTATTTTCCGAATTGGTTTTTTTTCCTCCGTGGCGCGGTGGTTATTCGTGCATAATAGCGACGACGATGATAGACGCTAAGGATGAAAAGCTTCTGATTAGAGAAACTTTCACAATATTCTTATCACCGATTATTGCGATATAGACTTGATTCACCGCAATCAACCTCGTCTTATTGTGGGATATTTATTATTTGACGTCGTGAAAACCGTTACAATAATGTTTATATTTACATCGATACAGCGTTAATTGAGGAGTTTGAGGAGTTCTGTGTGAGTCGATGCGCACTACGTCATCGATATCGGCGTTTCAAAATAACAATAACAATCACTTACCACGTCAAATATTTGAGTTAATGTAATTCCTAGTCGAACTTCAACCGGATCTGAAGCATTATAAACTGGTCGGACGGCCTTTTCATATCCTAACATTAATTTCGCCAGTAACCTCTGTTCATCTGACTGCCTTTTTCGTCCTGCAAAAAAGAGAGTTTTTGGATGAAGGGACGGTCAATCGTTCACCAAAATGGAATCGTCTATAGTCTCAAAATAGAAAATTATCTAAAAAACCCCAAAAAAGTCTCTCGCGGCCATAAGTCTGGTGGGTAACCCTTGATTCGAACCCGGGACCTCTCATTGCCAGCCAAACGCCCTGACCATGTGTTGTACGTTTGTCTGATCAGCTATGGTGCTGATTACAAGAGTTTTAAAAGATAAATTCTAACTTTCACAGTTTAACGACTGAAAGAGAGAAAAATAATGTTTTATGGAGTTCCAAAATTGGAAAACGTTTTTAACGTACCCAGAAACCAGGAGTAAGATAAACTGTTGTAAGGACTTGATTTACGGGTGATAAAATAGTTACGTAAAAGTTTTTCCAATGTCTTATCAAACTTTAGGACGAACTTAAATGACGTCAACTTGTGCAAAGATAAAACTGTAACTTCACAGATTTAGAGGCGAATGTCGCGAGGAATACTAATAATTTCTTTTTTTTTGGTAAGATTTCCTATCATTCACATCGAGTCACTCAGTGTCAGTAGTCGTAACATTTCCCTTTGCCGGTCTGGTGAAGCTTTTATTTGAACGTAAATCAAGCAAATTGTCGCTGTTTACCGAAACAAGTCGAATTCGCGTGGCTTTATTGGTGCGGTTTAATATATCTTGGCGATAAAAGAGAAAAAACCCGGCGCACTGTCGATTTTTCTTCGATATTTCTCCGAATCGATTTAGCAATGGTTCCGCGATAAATTTATAAGCGAATGACTGTCGTTTATTGATCTCGATAAACACAGTATATTGACCCCTATAACTCGTACGCTAGTCGCGTCACTAATAAACCGCCCGGTGATTGGTCGATTGTGTCTTCATCACCGCTGACAATTATTTGACCCCTAGCGGTAGTCCGGCGAACTATCAAACGCCTCAGAACGATTTTCCTTATATATGAGTTGATTGGTCATTGTTTCATTTGATGACAAAGCCACCAACAACAGCAGATTATTACAAAAAAACTCTTACGACGTATTCAGTTGATCCAATGATAAATTAACAACACGTGACATAAGTGACGGTTTGTTTTTGAAAATTAACGGTGAAAGATGAAATGATATCCGCGTTAGATTCAAAGGTTTTAAAACGATCAATCGGAAAACGACATTTCATAATCAAGCCTCGTTCACGAGAAATCCGTTATTTTAATCTTGTTTATGAAATAAAAGCGGCCCGTATGTTTCACTCGATGTAGATTACATCGGCTGAAATCAGTAAACCGCTAACGGAACGTCGATGATATTACAAGCTCGAGGAAACATTTTGTTTGTGCTTTACGACGTTTGGATTTTGGCTTCCCAGACATTCAGTAAACAGAGATCCGTAGAGATTCATTTTTCTTCATTTCGAATATCAGCGAGGTCATTTTATTGTTTTCTCCGGAAGGTCAGATTTCTATTCATATGACTGTAATCCTTACTCATAAACAATTTTAATCACTGCCGCACAAATTACAGAAAACATACTCAAATATCAACACGGTCTAAATAAAGATATGGAGAATCTTGAAATATATATCGAAGGTTGTGAATCGGAATTTTAGTAAGATATTTCCCGCTAATCCGTGATAATCCCCACCAATGTCCCTAATCACATCTAAAACATATTCGTTCGTTATATTTACAAACGGTATAACAACAAGAACCGAACGGTCGATTCGAGCTTTCGTCTCGTCCACTTTTATACTCGGTCGAAGAAAAGAAGTTGACGTGTAATTTCTAAGTTAATGAGAATCGTGTTTTGATGAAGAAAAACTTAACGAATCGTCGAGGGAAGTTGTACGTTGAGCACTTTGTCAATAATAAGACATCACGGCGCAGAAAAAAAACAACAATTTGATTTATAACTAGGGAATAACCTGTATACACTGGAGTATATAAATAAAGCCGTCCATTCATTCGTGCGATCTCGGAGACTAGAAATTGAGCTGCTACCGGAATTTGATATTACCCCGATGTATTTTAAATCATGCCGTCAACTGTGTGTGAGTATTTGCGCCCGTATTCTCAGATCGATACGATTATAGTATATGACTCGTCTCACGTCTGACTCGTACAAACAAGTCACACTAACCCGGCATCAGCCCATACCTTCTTATGAAAAAAAAAACGAAATTCATTCAAATATTTACACGTTGAAAACGACCGAAATATATCTATGATAATCTATGACCCTTTATAGTTATTTCCAAATCATCAAGCAGCCAAATGAGATTAACTAAAATCAGTCACAAGTTGATTCATTAGAAGATTGTTTATCAGAACCGAAACCGAAATTTCCAACGTACTTAAGCTAAAATTTCAAAGTTAAATTTATCATGCTACGTTCTGTGTTTATTTCGTTTCGTTAGTACGTCGTGAACCCTTTCATAGCTAGCGAGAAATTCTCAATTCCACGCCAACTTTCTAATCATTTTCATCTTCATCAAAGAATATCAAATTTCTGTTATTTATTATGAATCGTAAAAACGTCAAATAAATCGTCTGGCGTCAGGTAGAAAAAACAAGAGAAAAACGAAACGGCGGTCGATGCTATGATGATAAAACTCATGTTCATATAGATTAGAATTGGTTGCGGAATTCTGAGAGCGCTGACAACAGCTTAAAGGCAATCTGATTAACAATAAATAAAACAAGAGAAATTCCTGTCTTATTTACTTCTGTCTCTCTCCACTCACCCCTCTCTCCTCCCTCTCTCTTTATTCCTCTCACTCCTCTCTCTCTCTCTCTATAAGAGATAGAGAGAGAATAGATTCTTGCGTCATACCCGCACAGTCTGCGCCGCGGCCGTTAAAATTCCTGTCGATATTTCTACGAGACAAAAATATGACTCGCGCGCGGCGGGATCAGATAAGCGTAAGATATCTTTCAGATCTTTTCATTTCACGTTTATCAATAAGTATAACCCGATCAGCGATGTGAAATGATACACGTCTATAATACGCGCCGCTTTCAACATCCATCAAAACGAATTCAAACAAATCCGATTTTATCGTCAGTAAAACTTCTCAAATGACTCCTCATTTACGCGATACAGCTCAAATCGGTGAATTCGACTAAAAATCCTTAAAATTTTCAATTGCCTTGTCAATCTGCCCAATTCTTCTCTTGTCAATGTTGTTGTCAGTTACTGTCACTGTCTATAACTACGTTCTGATTTTGTTTCGATGAAGGCTATATGAGTTCTAGCCGAAATATGTCAACAATACGTTTTGCATATGTAAAAAAAAGATCTAAAATGTTCGTTTTGATTTCTATTGGCACTCAAGATTATTTTCATTACCGGAGTATAAAAACTTTTAAATTGCCCGATACTCAACGCAGTATCTTGTTAACTCGATTAGATATCTACAATAGATTATAACAAACTGAGGATGTATCTTTGCTAAGATCTATTTTGAAAATGGCTCATAGATACCCGTCGAATCATAAACATCCTCTACTGTAATTCTATTAGTCAATTGATTTGACTCGTCTACGAAATTCAGCCGAAATGCTATAACTGAATAACGTGGAGTCTACTGAATCAAGGTGACATTCAAATTAATTACCGCCGCTGAAATAAACTGTCGGTAAATTGAGTTTTACTCAAACACATTTTGAATATTCTGCTTCAGTTGAAACCGTTAATCGTATTACGCAATCGTGTTTCCGTCAATAGCTCGATCTATTTCTCAAACGACGCCGATGTTTGTATTTTGTATTTGCCTGTTAAAGCGTCGCGGGTGTCTGATTAATATATTCTTAATCAGCGCTCTAATTGAGAGCAGTTTTTCTGTACAGTTTCCAAGATGATGCACGGTTGTTGCAGTGTTACACGCGTTGATAATTCGTCACGGCGTGATTCATTTTATTGATACGGGGTAAATGACTGCTTTGAGAAATCTGGTACAGCACGTCTGGGACCCGGCGCGCGTATTGTTACTTCTCCCTTGTTGGTTGAAATAGCGAGAGACAGGTCGTTAAATTCATGTTTTCAGTTAGTCCCCTGGCTACAAGTGAAACAGTTTGATTCGAATTTGTCATTTTTATGTCCAGGTCATTTTCACGCCCTCTATGCTCTTTTTATGGCAGTATGCTCAGCGACATGTGCGGGAGTGAACTCGAGTAGATCGCGATTCTCAACACCCGTTTTCTTTTATTACAAAAAGATAATTCGCCACTAGACTGCGCCTTCGCGAAATTGGGGCATCGCCCACACTTACCATAGATCACCTATAAACCTAGATAAGACTCAAGTCTCGAAACAGTAAAGTAAAAATGGAGCCCAGCCACAGCCCATCTGGTCAGAAACCTAACACAAACCAGCAGATAACCCCAATCCTAGCTCCACAATAACCCTAACCCTAGATTCGAACCCGGGGTCACAGCGTGCCAGCCGAGCGTGCTAACCACTAGACCACCAAGCTCTAGCGGTTGAGTGGGTTTGTAAGTTTGTCTGGTCAGTGTGGTGACTAGTGACCAGTCAGGTGTGGTCACTTCATTCACGTACAATCCCGCTATCATTTTAACATGGCATCAGATAAGAGGGGTCTATTTGCAATAACGATAGATGTTGGTTAGAAATCGATAAGATTCCGCTCTGTTACTGGCTAAATAGAGATCCCCCAGTGGTTGACCGACCGAATCATATCAGGTACGAACGTTACTTTGAGAAAAACAACAAAACCTTGACATTTTCGCCGCAAAGCAAAATATGTCGATAACAGATCGAATAAATTGATAGCATCAGTTCCTAAAGATCACACGAGGTTTAGTTCAAATTACAGCTCATTTCTACCGTGTCCTTGTGGTAACTACAAACGTAACGTTTGTGCACCTACAAATACTGACTTCTGAGACAGAAAATATGCGAGTCAGCCCAGAGGGTGAAATAGAACCAACATGCAGGATGCGAGCCCTGCCTGAATAAATCGAATCCGGAGTATCAGAGTCATCGTATTGATTTCAAATCTAATATCAGCTCTCCTGATTTTCATTGAAAAACTTAATGAAATTTTGTGTTAGAATTTGACTTTGAAAATCAGAGTTTAAAATATTGAAGATGAAATGATTTCAACTTTAAATTCGACCGTGGAACTGGTAAAATTGTGGAACTGGGTCAACCATGGAACTGGGTCAATTGTGAAACTGGGTCAAGCGTGGAACTGGGTCAAGTGTGAAACTGGGTTAACAGTAACTGTGAGCTGGATTAACGCACCCAATGCTTAATGAAGGTGGAAAGGTTTTAGACGTGTTGTAAATGAGGCTATAATTAATTAGAGTCCAGACATTTCATTTCGTGCACGATATTAAAAATGAACTCAGTTCCACCCGGTGTTACTTAGTTCCACCCGGTGTTACTTAGTTCCACCCAGTGTTAGACCGTTTAATGAAGTAATAAACCCAAACAGACCGCGCTATCAACAGATGTCGTGATCACGTGAGTATTTGATGGAATAATGATTTGCTGCTGATAATAAATTGATCAGAGCCGCCGGGTGTTTTACCTGAATTTCACCCCCCCCCCCAACCCTTCTCTCCTTCCATCGTCTCCTGCGCTTTATCGAAACTCTGCTTTCCCATATTAAAAATTTCCAATTACGATAAAAACCGTGCTAATATCTATTGCACACGTCACGTGACAATACTATTACGATGATCGGATTATTCCGGTATCCGGTGAGATTCAGTTGTAGATCAGTCTCTCTCGATATAACTATCCTAATATAACTATCCCAGTAAAACTATCCCAGTAAAACTATCCCGGTAAAACTATTCCAATAAAACTAACTCAATATAGCTTATCCCAATATAACTATCTCAATAGAACTATCCAAAAGAACTCCTCCAGAAGAACTATCCCAGTAGAATTATTCCAGCAGAACTATCCCAATAGAACTATCCCAATAGAACTATCCCAGTAGAACTATCCCAATAGAATTATCCCAATAGAACTATCCCAATAGAACTATCCCAATAGAACTATCCCAGTAGAACTATCCCAATAGAATTATCCCAATAGAACTATCCCAATAGAACTATCCCAATAGAACTATCCCAGTATTGAAAAATACTAGAGCTAATCCTGTTTCACGTCCCCTAAGAGGAACAACCTGGTGTGCTCCGGGCTCAAGAGAATTCATGGGAACCCGCTCGAGTTATAGTCAGATAAAGATGTTCAGTAAGTTTGATGTCTTGTTTAAGTTTCGCTATCGAGTCTGCGGTAACACATAGTTCGCGGTGTCTGTTTTAAAGTTACCGAACCGTAAAATTACAAGCCTAACAAACACAAGTAAAAAGAGGTTCGCATCTCACGAGGCAATATTCATTACCACTACAACGTCTTATGCTCAATTTGTTTTACCACGGACAAACTACAGGTCATACTCATTGTTCCGAGCACCTAGTGACCGATTTGTCTCAGAACTCGTCGGGAATTTCTTCAAAAGAAGAAAGAAAACTAAGACAGCGCAATAGACGACGGAGAGGATTGTCCCGAGCACTAATCGACCGATCGTCTTGCGCATGAATCAGAACAATGACCTTTTCGTCCGAAATGGAACGACGCGTGGAATCCACTTTAGTTGATGAATTAATCGGACAAATCGACCAATTATCAAAATGTAACACGTTTAAGCCGCTTGAGAAACTTTCACGCAATCCTTTTATCTCCGTTTAAAGCAAGATCTGTTATTAGATAAACCGAATCAAAATTTGACAGTTTTTACTATTCTCGATTATAACGTGTTAAGAACTCGATGAAGGTTTTTACCGAGTTCGTACGAATACTGAATGTTTGCGCGCAGCTAGCTTTGGACGGAACCGTTTCCAAAATGTAGCTGAAATAATTACGTGCAATAACATGTATTATTTGTCCAGAAAACTACTATATTCATTTTTCACTTTTAAATAATTCATTTTTTAGACAGAAATGTGTTCTGGTCTACATCGTAAAAGCCACCGAGATATTTATATTCCCATTTGTCATTAAAATTATGGTCGACGCTGCAAGCAAACGATGTGCGGTGTTGACTGGAATGAGAACTCAAGTGGTGATCCGCGATAAGGCGAAAAATGATGCCGAATTAAAACTCTCCCTCTCTTTCTCACAAAAAGAGCCGTATTTGATATCAATGTAACAGTAATGTGGACGCGTGGATCGTGAAATATCGTGACAAAAAAGACTAAAAACCAACGAATGCCATCAATGGTCCGCTAATATTCACCCGGTACCTGTAGTACAGTGTAAAGAGACAACGTGATGCGGAATGAATGGAACGTCACGATAGTTTATTCAGTGACCACGTCACGTCCTCTCTTACCAGACGGGAAGTGAGAGCCTTCGAGCTTTAGTTCACGTATCAAAAACTGCATTCAAAGTAATAGAAACATCAAAACACAACCCCAAAGAGTAGTGCGAAATAAAATTGTAATGGCGTAAATTATCTGCTGCCTGAAACTATTTTCCTCTCTCGTCCATTTCTATAATATATCACTGCACTCGGTGCGCTCCGCGTCTATTTTTGTAGAATAGATTTATCTTGATATGTTCGTATGAAATTCTGTCATTTGTCTGAACAAATACAATAGCAAGAGATTTAAAGTTATTGGAGTTATTGGCACTGTGTTCTTCGGTCGAGAATTGTGTCAATAAAACCACGAAAATATCTGATTCTCTTCTGATTGAGTTGAGTAGAGAATTGCGATTGAGACTTTATTAGTTTTTTGATCTGGAGAAAGAGAAGCGTAGGATTGATTGACTGTGGAATACTTGCTGCACTGGAAACACTTCATTTTGGCCTTTGGAATTTTTTTTCATTGAATACATTACAATAAAAACTGGCATAAAATCGATGTTCGAAGCTTCGGAATAACGGTTTAGAAGTAAAGGTCATTGACGTTTTTTCTCTGACTCAAGTTGCAGTAAAAGTTCCATAAAAATTAATTCATTCTGAAGGAATCTGGGGGATCGAAGTTGACCAGGATCACCGTGGCGTTGGATTTTTATATTCGAGATAAGCGCGTATTTTCTTGAATAGAAATGGTGCCCACACGAGTAGCTGATTCTGTGAACTAACAGTCTGTCAATCGCTACCTATCGACGAGAAGAATATATTTGATTTGCTGCCGAATTGCGGCGCAACTCAAACGCTTAAAAAGCAATCACCAGCCGGATTAGTTTATAGAACTGTATACGGTTATAACTAATGAGTCGGAGTCGGGGCGGAGATAAAAACGACCTGTGGTTCTGTGACACTGCGTGAATGGTTGAGTCGATTTCCTGTCTTATATACCACATCCTGTGAGTCCTAACCTACAGTACGATTCCACATTTCAATTTTCACTAACGCTAACTCAGCAAACTTGGCTCATTGAATTCTGGTCATGCGCAATTCTACTTTGATTAATCTCTAATTTCTCTCGGTCTCGCATGCCCCGTTCCCTGAGGCTTAGATATTGCTCGACGAGATCCGTAAATTCGACATGCCCGCGCCATTAGGCAAATGAGTCGACATTGTTGAAGACATCCTCAGTATACACAATATAACGAACCACATTGAAAAAAAAGAAGTGGGTAATCCTTCACAGTTTCATCGGGTTAGAATATCTTAACAACTTCACCTCGTCGACAATAATGACACATCTAGAAGCATTAAAAAACGATCAGAAGCCAGGCTTGAACGAGGAGATATGAATTATCGTGTAACACCTCGGTGATTATATCTCACACATTCCTGTTTAACCGTCCTCTATTCCAATTCGATTTGGATTTTGCCGGATTTTATGAGACGTCGAGATGAAGAACTTTACAATCGTTAAAGACTCGTCAAAGTCGTTCCGCGGATTTAACGGATACTTGAGTCTTACGTATTAAAGTGAAAATCAAGATGGCCCGCAGGCAGCAGTGGTGTCGCTAGTGTACGGTTGACTGGCTCTAGACACGTCGAGTCTAATTCTAAAACGCTTGTTAAGAATTACTTGTAATGTTATTTTCCTCAAACGTTTTAAGTAAACGGGATGATCACAATCTCATTAAACAATATCAACATTTATCGGTAATCTCTGTAAAATCAAAGTATTTGTCTTGTTTTGCTTTGTTTTATTATTGAAGATGACCGTGATATTCAGTTGGATGGTGTTCTGCTGCGATGAGTCTGGAGGTTGTCGGTGAGGACTATCCTGGCAATGTGGCCCCTCTAACAGGTAGGGCACACGTACAGTAAGTATAAGGCGCTATCTGGACTAGGAAGCCTCTCAAACGGGGAACAAATAGGTAGGCGCTGATTCTGTGCCTTGTTCTAGCGGTTCATTCATGTTTTCCCACTCTCTTCTTTGTCTCGTATTTCACGAGTTAAACAGTTTATGTAGTAAACACGATGATATATCCCTACGATTTCTAGACAAAGTGACACTTTTCTTTGAAACTATTGCATAAAGAAGATTGGAATTCAAACTTTCCCACCGGTGTTAGATTAAGTTTTCAGTAAGGATTTATATCCAAGCTACGTGCGGTGTAAAAGTCAGCAGTCAATTCCTTTTCGCGGTGTATTTCAGAATCTGAAGGTATAAGTTAACAAGTAAAAAACAAGATTCCAAGGAGAGAGGTGTAATTATTTAAAACCCGTTATCAGCAAGAGAACGTTTGTAATTACAGCGCAGCTTTAAAACATAAAACAAAGGTGTTTTCGGAGAGGGAAGCTGAACAGTATACATCAATACATTTAAAACTGTTGCGCCGAAGAAAAAATATATAAAAGCCAGACATTCTACACGGGCAAGGTTTAAATTTATTGTTTCTTAATGCTCTTTGTCGAATGGTTTATCCATCGAGAATGTTATCAGTTTAGAAATCTAGAGGGCGTTCTGTGGTTCTGAAATCTGACATTATCATTGAGTTCGCGAGAAAAGTTGTTCGACTATTAAGATTCCGACGAAAGTATTTTCGCTTAGTAATTCCGACAACAGCAGAGACGTGACAGATTACTGCTATCAACGATTCAGGATCTAGATATTCCCAGGACCCTCTAACTTATGCAACGAAGTTTTTATCAAGTATGTCCATGGTGCAGTCAAATATATATTGGTCATTTATTATTCCGGACTGACCACAGCAGCAGCAGCAGCAGCAGCGGCGGCAGCAGCAGCAAACAGCAGCAGTCCCCCATCGCTCGTAACCTTTAGTTGAACCTGGCACCGGTCTGGGTGCTGTCTGAATCATAGCTAGCACACACTGTTGACGTCTGATCTTGTTGATCTCAATAATTCGATGCTCTCTCAGTTCGAGGGACTCGTCAACTTATCACGTTCTTCATAGTCTCATTATAATCCCGTCCATTGCATATTAATAAACTCAATACGGGCTGATATGATGATGACGTTCCTCTCTCGCACTGTATCACGAGAATTCATATTGTTTCTCGAATCTCTTTCTCAATTCATATAAATGCTGTTGGCAGTTAATTTAAACAGCTCTCCCGAACCTGAGTACTATTACACAACCCAAGGTCGCATGAAATGATTGTACTTCCGAGCCTCGTGCGCCTAATTACTACATAAAATTCTCGTGTGAATTATTCAGAAGTTACACTCGCTATTCAAACGTTTATTTCATTCACGAAAAAAGACACCGTCAATTTCGGACTGAGACAGAGAGAGAGGGGGGAGTGAGAGATTGAATGAGAAAACGATATAATCAGAATAGGATCAATCAAAATAAAACCAGCGACAATTTAAATCCTACCAAGAGGTGTCAACAGTAATCTGACATTCTGTCTGACGATGACTAAAGATTCCCACATACTAAGAACTGAGATAAATCTAAAAGTTTTCGTCACGTCTTTTTCGCAGCTGACTTATAACCACCATCGAATAGATTAGTGGGGACTGGACCCTTATTCAAGGGGATCTATCTAGAATAAAAACTGGTGATGCATATCTCTGCATTTTTGCGACTATCAGACATGAAGTCACGCTGGAAAAAATGCTTGTTTATATCGCAGTAAATTGACAGAAATGTACCACCTATCAATGTTCACTGTCGGTGCTGTCTCTCTGTCTAAATTGAATCGACCCCTAAGCGTTCGTTCAGCTGCCAGAATATGACAACAGTAAATGGTGGGAAAATACTTCATTTCTGCTGCCAGGAAGTCACAAATGGTGCACCATATTACTACAATCAGCAGTGTCGCTAAATTTCCTTTTGATGTCGTTTTACTTTCGAACCTAATTTCACACGTCAAGGCTGAATCATCGCTCTGAGAGGAAGGTGAGGATACACGACTACAAAACCTCCAACCCTGGATCCAAGGTAATCCCAACACTCGATTCTTGGCAAAATATGAAGTTTCTTCGTTGATGATTATTTGATTATTTTCTTTAAGCTTCCGTTAATTTGGTGATCGAATCTCTTAAGTTTTTTTTAAGATGACTAAGCCCCGAAGAAACTGTAGGAATTGAAACTACGTTAAAAGCGATAAGCCGAATTTTTCCATTTATGTTTTGACGACTTTTTTTCTGGTTTATTGTGTTTAAAGGCTAGACAAGAATTAGATTAGACACTACTAGTAATCATTTACGAATTTCATAGAACGACTAACCATGTCAGTCATTTCATTTCCAGGGGCCAGTTGCGCAGTCATTCCTGAAGTCAGGAGGCGGTCTTAACTCTGAAACTGGTTTAAAGTTTATTAGATTGGCTATACGACTATAAGTTCGTTTTAGACTGGTCTTAAGCACGACTGTGTGAATTTAAACCAACTTACGTAGTTCCGTGGCCAATCTAACAACTTACACTAGCCTGAGGATTTTAAACAGTTTTTGGACTTTTGGACCTAAGTCACGAATATGCAACCTGGGTCCAGATCATTAATGCGTTAAACTAATGGAACTCATTCATGATACAAACTCCTAGACTACAATGTTACAATACCGCCTATAATGACTTCAGTGAGAAAACTATGCTGAATATGTTAATACCCATATATTCGTATCCTAATCATTTTGCAAGGCGACAAATTTGTTCAGAGTTTGTGGATCCTGATTCTGAAGTATTGAGAAGTATAGGGCTGAAGCGGATTTAGGGCGATCGGTTGGAAAATCAGCTGTGAAACTAAAACCCGTCAATAATTTCCGGCAAAAGACAGTAATATCTCTGATATATCGGTTACCGGGGGGTAAAGACGTAGTAAGATGAATGAGTAGTATTACAGTATTTGAATGAGTGTACACTGAGTAAACTCGTCCTCAGTGATTTATCATCTAAGTTCGTCCAAGCGCATGTGAAATCACCTCTAATCACTGAATTACCAACTTTCACATCGAATTACACAATTTTACGGTACAAAGACACGTCCACCGCCGGTACCGCGTTTTAGTTATATCTTCGAGTGGTTTCAGTACTGTGGAGCCGGATTTATTACACCGTATGAAATAAATCTTGTCGCGGGTAGAAATATATCGGAATATATCGGAAGATATCGTTTTATTTGCGATGGATTTGTGTATTCAAGAAAGCCGCGTTGGTTTTCAATGATGCAAATTCATTTGACAGTCAATGTTGACATTGCCGCGGTGTCCGCGGTTCACTGTGCGATGGCCTCATTTGTCAAAATTGATTTCGCAAATTTCGCCACCAAGACTCTTTTGAGATTTCCAACGTGACCTAGTGTGTATCGAGAACATCATTTAAAGGTCACTGGAGCATCAAAATAATTAATTCAGAATTCAAGCACAACAACTCGCATCGCTTCGATCGCAGTAAGTGAAATACTGGAAATCTGTTTCGGTGAAGAAAATCAGGAAAGAATTTTGGGATTCGACACGCCCGGGTCATAATTCCATGATTTGTGACGTCAGTCGATCTACACAATAGTACAGTTTCGCTGTCAGCTTTGAATAAGCAGTGTCGTTGAAACTGATTTTATATTTTTTGTTCTGTGTTTCAGGCGTATTCTTGGTTTTCATGATATTTATATCTCCCTATGTCTTCAGAATGTGAAATCTTTATCCCGCCTAGCATACTGGGCGTTGACTCCTTCCTAAAAGCGCCCACTCTTGGAACTTATCTAAGGCAGGTGATGGGATAGGTGCTACACTCACCTTCGATTAGTTTCCTGAGTGGTCCGGGTTTTAAAGGGTTAAAATTGATGCCGAAACCGATTGATAAAAAGGTGAAATGAATAGATACATTCGTTACATTTTATTCCACGAAGAAATGATGAAAATCTCTTCGAAAGTCCCTTCGCTTCAGAATCTCAGACACGTCTCTAACTACAATACATAACAATGGCACGAGCAACTTTTGACAGAACGTTCGGGGAAATTGTTCAAAGTTCTCCGCGACAATCGATGCTATAAAACCCGATTCAACAATTCTGCACTAAATTCTAACCCAGAGCTCAATAATAATTGAATCTTATTGAAAATTGAGGAACTGGGTCCGAAAATCTATTTTTAAGCTAACAAAGAGTTTCTGTAAATAGAAGAGCTCGGTCCGGATGACATGCAGTTCACACACATGTACGAACGTACTTAAACTGTCAGTTTTATCTGCTATACCTGAAAGCTTGCATCATCATTCTGTAGATATGTCAGTGAATGTCAGTATGGATGATGGTATGATCACAATTCGCTTATCGGAATTTATTGTTTATCGGGGTTAAACAATAGGAGAGATTGTCTGAATTCCCCGCTTATCTTTAATCTAACTCACATCATACAAAGATTCCCTGAGAAAGTACTCTTTTTATGCACTTAATAGCACGACGCACAGCTTTCATCTGAGATCGTCGATGCCTTGAGGGGTTTATCTGGAATATTTATGAATAGATTCTGCATGTTTTTTTCTTGCAGAAAATAAGTTTGATATTGCGCTGTATATTTCAGAGAAACAATTATTCCATTGTGAAAATGACACAATTAATCATATTCAAACCAAACATATGAAATATTTCAGTATAACGTTCGGGAATAGATATAACAATATTGTGGTCGTCATGCCCTGGCTAAATCATCATTTTAAGTGAACATGTCTCTGGTAAATCGTCAGGTTCTTCATAGAAATGTTACTAAGATTTCTGACTAGATTTCATTTTACAAAAAAAGCAATCAGTAAACATTGTAATAGATTGATTTCTGAAAACTTTCATTGTTCCGATGTATATAAAAAAATTAATGCAAAACACAAACTGTCGAAATGTTTGTAGGAATTTTTCCAAATTGAACCATAACCTACTGAGAAAGAATGTAAAATGTGGAAATGAACTGGAACCGATACTTATTCCATGATTTCTATAAAGCACTGGTTGAATGGCGGACATTAAGTAGTAAATACATTTAACTGCAGCTTGTGGAAAAACTAGTAAAATATACACAATAACTACAAGAAGAAGAGTTTTACTGGCTGAAGATTGATGACGATCTGTTCTCTTCGCTCTCAGCTCAGATCTCTTATTGCGTAATGCAGCAGTTAACACTGATAATATTATAATTATTACAGAAGGAAAGATATCTTGTAAAAATGTTTTTACAGCTTTTATTTGTGACGTTTGGGATGAAGGCATATATTGGAATATATGTCCACATGCATATCTGTCATATGTTCCATTGTATCTACGATATTTGCTGAGATAAACCTTATATGTGATTGCAGAATCCAAATTCATTATATACGCCCAAAAGATGACAAAACCTACTGCAATTTTACGCCGAGTGACGGTGAAATGTTTCATGTGAAAGAAAGGAAAACGAATAGAAACAAATCTCTCGATAGCAATCACTATAACTGTGTAGTTTGATACAGATATTGCCTGGCTATAAAATAGGTTTGAAAATATACACGAAGGAAACAATCGTCTGGGCAGATAGTGGAAATAGTAATAGAAATAGTAAAATGATGGACATAGTTTACTGTGTTTAGCGAATGTCAGATAAGTTACGTCACATTCTGTATAAAATCCTAGATGATAAACTACAAACCCTTTCAAAAATTCAGGGAAGTTCCTAAGCTCAAACAAGACGACAAGTTGATCTGAAAACGAGAGAGTTATGAGATAAGGGAACGTGTAACGAACTGACTGATATCTGCGACACTTTATCAGTAAAATTATTGTCAGAAAGTTAAACACACTTCCCGGCGGATGCAAGAACACATTTCTGAATATTCTGTTATATTCATAAACGAAGTTGATAAATCTTCCGAAAGCTATGATATAATCCGGTGTCTTCACAGCAGTGCGGTATATTCTACGAGTTGTGGTGATGATAGCGGTTAAATTATCCATCACAAAAACAGAACTATTTGACACGACAATCTGTGTAGTGACTTCTTCCCTCACATTATGTGTTAGAATACATCCTTCAAACTACTGCTACAGAACACACTATAATCATCTAAGCGTTTCTCATACTGTGTTTGAATTACTACTACGCGAGGCGCCCAATTTAAAGATACCCAACCTAAAATTGTTTGAAAGCCTTATGTATGACAATCCACTGTAGATTCAATACATTTTAGATCTAAAAGCTCTTCTTTTGTGAGAATATGTTGCTGTGTTGACACTGTGGTGTGACATTTTAGGGAATGGTGCAATCAATTGTATTAGGAAGTACTGTTTGAGACTATAAGAATCTAATGGAGTTTTTTTCATGATATATCTACGAGAAAGTAGGTTTTGGGGCCAGTTTTTGGCTCAAGACCGCCACGACTTGTTCGTTAGCGCCAGTTGTCACAATTCCAGAAGCCGAGCAAAACAAACATAAAAAACGATTTATGCAAGATGCTGTAATCTATCTCTTCATATATACAATGATTTGAATATGTGTCATTTGACACTAGAACCACGTATGAAGTCGTCGGTATCTCTTCCACTTATATGCCGTTTTCCATATGAATACAAGTAATACTCATTCAGTCTGGTCTAATGATCTTGTTACTTTTATGTGGAAGTGAAAGCGTCTGGAAAGACGTCTATTGTAGCGACGATTCTCGACACGTATAACACGCGTTGTATATAGCCAGAGGACCTGTCAAGGCATCGGACAAAGTTGACGCTTAATGGACTAATATACAACGAGGTAAATGCCCATTTCCAATAGCTACTACTAATGATGCCTGGACGCTTAAGGCTAGACAGGAATTAGAAAGCCTAAGCCGCAACAAATTGCAGTACTTACAACGGTTATATGATGAATGCTTTAGTCACCAGTTTACCTCCTCTGGGAGTGAATTCATTGAATGCGATCAAGATCTAGCGGTTCAATAGTCCTATAAATTCATAGATTGGGTGATTAAACGAAAACCTAATACGTGTATGAATCTAAAACAACTGCGATTGTTTTACTTTTTTCGATTCGAGTGGGATTCTTCCACACCCATCTTCAGAGTTTATTTGACAATTTTCAATCATTATTTTCATTTCAATTACAGAAAGAAGTTAACCAATTTCTTCGCGATGATTCTACAATCGATGCCACTGAACAAATCAAAGAATCTTTTCACGAAAATATCAATAAAATATCTTTTTGCATAAACAGCAATAAAATATCTTTTTGCAAAAACAGCAATAAAATCCAGGATATACAAATTCGAATATTATTAAACTTCGATAATTCTGCAAAATTCCAAACTGAATTTCCAATATGGATAGAGATATTTTTAAGATCATGAGTTATTAGAAAAATAAATCTTCCTTTGAGATGATACACGCTCCGAGGTCAGTGTTAAGGAAGGGCGCACAATGTCGAGGGGAGAGGCGGAGGGGCGGAGGGGAGCTCAGTGTCGAGAGGGTCGGGAGTTGTTAATGGGGTCATTTTGAATCGCGAGTGCACCATCGCTATTTCATTATTCTCTATTAACATTCACTGCGGGAATATTCCGTGATAAAAGCCTTATAAATAATCGGGAATCCTGACAGCTAGAGAACCAACTATCCCTCACTCATACGGCATTCTTCATAATAACTGACGACAAAACAGTAATAGTACATTACGTAGGGTTTAACGGTAATAACAATCATTGATGGAAGTTTCAGGCAATCAAGGCCTCTTCAATATGATATAGACTGTTGGTATAGTAATTGCCTCATTCGTAGATTTGAAATAAAATACTAATAAAACGAAATGCACTATTTTAGAAGTGAAACCGAGAGCTATGGATGACTTTCAGTGTTTCTTTGGTAGCGAAACGTTCTCCGGTAAAACTGACACGTCTTGATGAAAAAAATAAGAGAGAAGTGAAGTTTCAAAAATGGCGGCGCATAGAATTGAGATGAAACGTCACAAATCTCTTTAGTTTCTCTACATAATCGTGGGTTTTATCTTCATTTGTTGATTACAGTCGCTGGTCTATGGGAACCTATTAATACTACATGGTCTCTCGATTCAAAAATCTGACAGAAATCTAACGCGTGAATTCTAATCAACTAAGTAAACATAAGAGCATCTATTTACTTATGCTCAGTGTCGTCAACTGTATTATTACTATATAAGCTCTTTATACAGTTTTCGCTATTTCCAGTCAGCCTTGACCCAGCTCCACGGTCACAGGGTTAGGAGACCCGATTCCCGGTGATTGAGAGACATCTTTAAAAATCTTGAAAATGAGAATTTTAGCGACGGCATCAACTGAGTAAATATAGAAATGTGAGGGTGACTTTATCAAAATTGTGTTAGAATCGCAATTGAAACAATGGCAGAATCACGATATCATCAATTCTAGTTAATGATGCCCAACAACCACAACAATTCTGGTTACAACAACGCCAAAAAGATCTGCAGAATAAAAGGACGGGACATTAATCTTCCGATGTAGAGTCCAGATCCGGTTTTTTATCAAATCTATGTCCAGGCTTAATGATATGATATTACGGGAGGCTTAACGACAACGGGAAATATATCGTGTTTACATTTCATTCATAAATAGGAAAACTATAATCTATCAAACCAGAAACCGATGACGAGGAGATCCGCGATCAGACTAGGGAGTGCTCCCAAAAAACAAACTAGGAAGTTCTCCCAGAACAAATAAGGGAGTGCTCCCTGAGCAAACTAAGGGTTGCTCCCCGAGCAAACCAGGGAGTGCTCCCTGCATCATCAAATCAAGTTCAAATCTACAAATAACGTGTTTTTGCTTGTATTGACTATGCGGAGGTTGGCGAGGTCCCAAACGAGTGATCATCTCTGCACCGAACCGCCGTTCAGAGTTTGCATACTTCCATTCAAACAATCCAGCTATTAGCTTAGAATAATGATTTACACCGAGCAGTTTTAAGCTGGGTTTCTCTCTATCTGTTTAGTGTTGTGGGCATCTATACTCGAGCTGTAGAATCTACCGCTTATACTTCATTCAGATAAATATCTCAGAAAACCCACGATGGGAGCCGGAGATCTGAGACACTCGGCAAGAGAACTCAGGTGCCAGAGCTGCTCCCCCTGGGTACCAGGTAGGGGGAACACATAGAGCCGTTCAGTGTTGGAGGAATCCGTAAAGCCGCTCAGTGTTGGAGTAACCCGTGGAGCCGCTCAGTGTTGGAGGAACCCATGGAGCCGTTCAGTGTAGGAGCCAACCGATTGAAATATAGGCAATAGAGGTTCCAGGGCCAAATTCGGTTTTCGTAGTGGTCAAAACTAATAACCGAATGCGCTTAATTTCCGAACTATTTCCGGCCTAAAGTTCCGACGACGCCCATTTGACGTCCAATATGACGTAATAGAACAATCCGCGCGACAAGGTGTAACCTCGTATACGGTCGGCTGACATACACACACCTGCTAATTCCTCGATTGCCACAGTCAGTGTCTGCGACTTGTACACTTGTTGATGGGCACCACAGTGTAACCGGATGTCGCGAAATCTATCTAATCGAATTCATTGTCAATTTAACGCGTCGCCCGCTGAAGATTCGCAAGAGAAGGTCGATAAACACTGCTATATCGGGCTTTCGGGGCCCGTGGCAGCTGGTTTTACTAATTAGTTTTGCTTGTCTTGTTCGAAATTGAAACGGCGGGTGAGACCAATGGGCGATATTGAATTGCGTTCCCGCGGTGTTTGTGACGACAGTGTGGACAGTCTGTTAACCGACCATCAGCTGCCACTGTCTAATTTACCACAAAACTTTCATTTACATACAAACACAGATAGATAGACATAGAGATAGACAGTTGTATCCGGAATCTAAGAAATTACATCTGAATCCTCCCCGTGTAAAAGTATATACTGACATTTTCATTAATTACACGCACATCTCTCCGAGGAATTCGTGTGTTGAATAAATTCTACACGTATGAAGCGATATATTCGGATCCGATTGCTTTCATCCGATCCGCGTTTTACATTTGTTACATCTGCGTTCAGAGACGGTTTCAAATAAATTGACTTTTACAAATGAAATTTGAAAATGTCCCAAATAACGCCCAACTAACTGTAAATACTGAGGTAGTTTAGTGTGATTAAGTTCCCTCCAGTGGTTTCGTAGAAATATTTCTTTTTAAAATTTCGCTGAACCTTCAGATGAATATGATTGTAAATCACGATGCAAAAGCTTAAATGAACCGGTTTAGTGATCTCGGTGCTGAAGAGCTGTTTATTTGAGAACTGCTCTGGAAGACGATTCGAATTTACAAACTTGTTCAAGTGCATCATAGCAAGTTATCGTTGTTATTTCAGTGTAAAATCAACACAAGCCTCCAGCGCCGAGAACACGCACCAACACTGCCTTCATCGGCCTTCATCATCTTAGGATTTGGCGAACCTAACAATTGACGATAAACTGTGACGGACGGTGATTGTGGTAAAACCCAATTGAACTGTTAAATGAATTCATTGGCGTTAAAATAGATAAATTGAGCGACAAATATCGCGGAGTTTGATCCATCAATAACTCCATCATCTTTAAAGGGTTTATAGTGTTTTATCAAATTATCCGTTTTAGCGCTTGAAGACAAGAATCTGACTTATTAAACTTGGTGAATTTATTGACGGAGATTCGAGTAGAATTGAAATGTTCACTGATGTACAGATGAAGAGATATCGCTGTAGATTTTATCAATAATTGTCATCTTGACTTTCAGTAGACAGTATTGAAATTCATCTTCAATTCATCTTCGATTTCACCAATTTCCCAGACGTCGCATTTTACGCAGTATTTTGTCAGTTCTCGCTGTTGTTTGCTGCGCTGTAGTTTTATTTGATCCGTTTCGAGTCAATAAGCTTATTGAAAGGTCGTTCAAAAACTTAATCATGAATTTCATTTAGAAAAAAAGTAATATATTGTGAAGCATTTTGTGCTCAGCTGCAGAAGAGTTTAAACGACGAAATAAAAAAATAATGTCAAGGTCGATCTCGTTATTTTCGTTAAATATCAAGGTAACGGAAACAAACTAACAAAAACCAACTAACTAATTACACAGAAACTTTTCTCGACTCCGATGTAGCGAGAAAGCGCAGAAAAAATGAGATCAGGTGTTTTGAAATGTTTTCGTATCGGCACCGGCACTCTGACCCGCTGAAGAGTCCACATGCCGCAATTTACTGTTACATCGTGGTATACCAGTCCGAGTTCCTCTTGATTTTTTTACAGATATTTGCGTTATTCAAAAATAATGAATAGTTTGAAGATCATTAATAATAATTGGTCTTGAGAAATATTCATAGTTTATGCAAATTCCCAGGGCCCAGTTGCCAAGCCAAAAAGTCTACACATTCAGATATAGCTGATTTAGAGTTATCATTATTATCATTATCATTATCAGGACTGAAGACTTTTAAAGAAAGAAGGCATTTACGAAGAAAGAATCCTTCTCAAAAGAGTCTTAACGTCACTACTCTCTAAATTTTGAAAATAGCTCATCAATTTGAGCTAAAACGTCACAACACTTGTCTTTGATAGTTTTTTGACTCAAGTCGTTACTATACAACTGAATCACGAGGTCACTTTGTGAAGCAATATCAATAGTGCAGTCAGCTCTATACAATAAATTAACTCACCTTTTCCCGCGCATGATGAATCCCAGGAAAACGCAATAAGAATCCCATAATAAACCCATCTGACAGGTGATAAATCCATGATATCAGCAATCGTAATTCAGGTGACCGCTAGTCCGCTGTGCTGCTGCTGCTGCTGCTGCTTTAACTGGTCATTATACATAGCTACATACACACTCGATTTAATGATATCCGCTCACTGATACAGCTATCTACAATATCCATCATCTCCGTGTCAATAATATCCTTTTATTATTGCATCTGATTCATCTGTAATAGAAAGAATAAAGTGTCGTCCATTACATTGCAACAATTTTTTTTCATCACTGTGATTGCCGCTGAAACACCGTATCGCCTGTAGCTGGATTCGAACCGGCGAACCCTCGATTGGCGAGAGGCCCAGGTGGAAGACTGATACTTTAACGGCCAATTACATTTACGATACGCTGACCAATGCACTAATAACCCCTCTTGTAACTGGTGTGGTGCAACCACGTACACTTGGGATTATAGAATCAGATTTATAATGTTTAGGAAGTTTAGTCTTGACCGAATATCAGAAAGACTAGTCTAGGACTCAAAACTTTTGATCACGAAAAAATTTGCAACAAAAGAATTGTACTAGTAGGCTACATATATCCCTAGTGTCGGACTAGTAGGCTACGCACACATCCCTAGTGTCGGACTAGTAGGCTACGAACATATCCCTAGTGACGGTAGGCTTTAATCACGTTTTATGAATGAAATCCGTTTTTTTAAAGTTTCATCGTTATGAACACATTGAATGACGTCACACAAAGACAAGAAGTCATCTCGTCTGCTGTCGATACTTCACGGTATGAGCAGGAAGCTCGCACAGGAAGCACGAGTCAGTGGTTCACACAAACACACACGCAGAAATAAAATTTGCAGCTCTATCGTCGAATAACGATAAATGAAGTGGAATTCTCTAAGGTTTCTATAGGGTTTATTATCGAACTGTTTGTCG
The DNA here is from genome assembly GCF_964204645.1 of Tubulanus polymorphus. NCBI lineage: Eukaryota > Metazoa > Nemertea > Palaeonemertea > Tubulaniformes > Tubulanidae > Tubulanus > Tubulanus polymorphus. The sequence goes on from NC_134029.1 coordinate 24,394,481, forward strand.
ACGAAGGGGCATCGTCTGTCTCACTACTAGGTACAATAATATCTACCTACACGAATATAGTTGGGGCTTCGTTTCTCAGACTTATGAATATAATTCCACTGACCATCGTCCTTTCACTGTTCAGACAAAACCATTATAAAGACATGATTTAAGAATATGGCTTGATCGCCCAATGTCGTTTTAAAAAGCCTCTTTGTTCAAAACAATTTGAAAAATCATTATCAAAATCATCTTTGAAAAGTCTTTTATTTCCCAAAGTAAAGATGCGGCGACTTCAATTGCGGTTGTGGAGCCATAAAGCGAATTGTAAACAGCTCTGTGGGTATTCTCACGTATATCACGCAGTGAAAGTGACTAATCATTCAAATAGAATCCTTGTTAGTAAAAGTCCACTATTCACTTGCTTCACGTGAGGCTAATTGATGAATAATTTAATTTAAAAATTAATATCAACTAATAGCTTTTAGCTTTACACTCACAGGGACCGGTGACTTGTTTATCAATCGACTCAGCGGGGATTCCTACCTCTAATTTGTCAAGCGTGTTTATAACCAATCAACGAACTTCGCAGCTTGTGGTGGGTTCAAACCCCGGTTAACTCATGCTATTCGGTCAGGACTATGTCAGAGTTTCCCGACTCGCTAATCTAATAATAAAAATCGTCGACGATTCCGAGAATCGTCAACCTGGATGAAGGAAGGGAACATAGTTCAGATGCGCAGACCTGATCAAGGTCCACTACGGGTATGAGATACATCGTTATGACATCATTGCCAATAAAACAAAAACCAATGTGGTAAAAGCTACAAAAGAATTAGTTATAAACATAACTTATGGTTCTATGATATAACTCCGTGAGCTCGCTTCGCTTCAGATTGAGTTCAATATCACGAGTTTGCGACTTCGAGTACCTATAGTACATTAAAGCCCGAACTCATTGATACCTTGGAGAACTTGGATCCTCACAGGTGGAAATCTAAAGTTTGATAAACTCCCAAAATCATGGAAATGGAAATTAAAAAAAAAAAATTTCATTTATCAATAAATGAATAATGATTATCAAACTACCTGAATTAGTTTTTTTGTACGGTAGAATTAATTTCTCTTAACTGTGGTGATACTTGGTGGAGCTTGTGACGGTGAGAGCGCGGGTGAAGTGTAGACTAGATGGCGACGCGTTGAGGTGTGTCAATGACACTAAGAAGGTCCGTCATGCGCATAAACGAACGGAAATAGCGAATGTGAGATGAGAGAATGGATACTGATTAAAGCGAGTTTATTTACACAGTCACGTCTATCCTATCATTCCGTTCATATCAATAATAATAAAACTACAATTAACGCCAATCCAGGATCGGTCACGGTGTAATAACAACCTGCCGTCCAATAGCGTGCACGTGAATCCACTGCCGAGACCGTCATCCGCGTTTTAGTGTGTGAATTGGACTGGATCAAACGCTCGTAAACATATCTTTATTGGTTAAACGCTTCAATGCCTACCGCGCATGACTTGATCTAACGAATATGCAAATTTGATGACTCAATTTTTCATGTAAGGTCAATACGAATGGCGTCTTACGTCTTGGTTTATCTGAGAAGTTTTAAACAAAAACATACAAGAATATTTTGTTTTCACTTGTGATGACAAAAGGAAAATAGGAACCTTCCTCCCCAAACAGGGGTACGCTTACAACAATGTATTCCGCTAATATTGCCGGCCCCGGCCTCGATTGACAGCGAAGCTAAACACTAAATAGACTAATTTTGACACTAATTTTCCTTAATAGCCTATGTTTCGAGTCGGTCCTGTATATGTATCTTTGGTTTGTTTCTTTTGACTTATGTGTACTGAAAACATGTTTGATAACCACGGATTGTCCCTGTTATTTATTTGGTTGGTAAATTTCGTTTGATTGAGTGTCCCCTACAGACCCACCACACCTGCCGGGAGCGAAACAGGGGGTCTGATTTTGAAATCGGAAATCGAAGTACAGTTATAGTTGTGTGATCGGCGGCCGAGTTTACAAGAGTTTTTTGTTTAAATCGAAGTACATAATTGGGAAATTCGGTTCCGGTTCATTCAAACAATCTTCCATTCAGTCTGAACCGGCAAGCGACTGATTGGGGTGAATTTTCTTGGCTGCCTAATTGAATACATCAAGATTTTGGAAATAGCTATATTACAAGGCCGAGTCTTAGATTCCATTGTTTCCGATGTTTCGGCGCAATATTTCTCAATATCGGCCGTTAATACGAATTGCTCACATTCCCCCGGAGAGAAAACAGACTATAATTCTATTAACGAGAAGAATGCGTTAAGCGAGATGAAAACTCCAGAAAGCTCATTGAATACACCACCCGGGTATAATTTAACACTCGATGAAGACAACCGAACTAACAAATCGGTCATTCAATGCATATTATTCCAGATAAAGAGTTCGGTGTTTACGACATCGTTTCGATGCGGGGAGGTGATTTTCACGCAGTTGATGTCTTCACGGGATTGAGTTACTAGAGATAATAGGATAATTCGGAAGATAATTCATCTATTTAGTGTTTACCGTTCTCCCGAAACTGAGTACTATATGGTGAGTCAGTGTGATCTAGTTACCAGTGATTACATCGTCGTCATTTACTCAGAAATCGTTCATTTCCTCTTTTTATCGGTGATTGTCCATGAATTCGCCGTAAGATCAGTTCAATTAGGTCCTGACCTTGCCTCAGGTGACCTCGATTCAAAGAACCTTACATCGACTCAACTACCAAGGTGGCGTTGTGCAGTCATGGGTTCAGTCTGGGATCATCTTACGTCCATGGCCAATCTAATTAGATTATAAACCTAGGCTCGAGAGTTCACCACTGCATGGAGACAAGAGTTGAACGTGGTGGCTCGTATCGAGACGGCCGTGGCGCTGAACCCAGCCCTGGTAAATCGAACATTGCTACAACGGCAAAAGATTGCTCCGATTTAAAGGTTCTTTATGTGTCACTAGGTTAGAATCCTAACTCTCCATCAGTTTATTCTTAATTAGGGGATTTTCTGTGTCGGTCATTTTTAAATCATCGTTCCCAATCTGAATAATGTTAATCACTTTCCCGATAACTCGTGGCTTTAAAACTCCAAACAGACAATAGATGATCGACAAATTTTTCATTAGTTTTTGTTGATAGATTGTTGAGATGTGAGAGAGGATGAGTTGAACACCTGTCACCGAGAACAACCAACCAATTATACTACATGTCGACACAAAACAACTTCGATAACTCTCAACCGACATCTGTTCTAAAATGACGGCTCCACAAATCTGCCAATTTCTCGGAGAATAATATGTACGAAAGAAAACTTAGACGACAGATATATAAACAGGAAGATGTCCGAATTAAACATTCGATCAACGATACACAATTCGACGGGCACCGATTTAGTTAGAATTTAAGTTCATTTCAACAATTTTATCCCTTGGTGCAAATATAAACACAGAACCCAGTACCCTAGAACTAGGTCCAGAACTGTGGAACTGGGTCCACAACTTTGGGACTGGCTATAAGACTGTGGAACTGGGTCATGTACTGTGGGATTAAGTCACTGTGGAATTGGGTATTGTATTGTGTCCAGAACTGTGGAACTGGGTCACTGTGGAATTTGTTATTGTAATGTGTCCTGATTGGTTCTGAACTGTGAACTAATACACGTTCATCTGTTGGTTCCCTCAAAAAATCTAGGATTAAAAAACTGTCAAATATTTCTGGATTCGACGTGTGAATATTATCTTCACAGCACCGGTTGACAAATCGATAAAAATCGACCACAGTTTTTACGTATCTCGGAGAGAAAAGGCGCGCACGACGTCGACAGTAAATTGGTTTCGGTAACGAAGTGACTTCGACTCCACGAGTTGGCTGAATTTGATTGATAAATCGATTGTGGATTATTAGTGATTTAGCAGCGGTTTTCCACTCACTCTCTCTCTCCCTCTCACTCTCTCTCTCTCCCTCTTCCCTCTCTCCTCTCTCTCTCCCTCTGCCAGTCTCACCGTGTTACCAGCGTAGATTGATCATAGATTCAACATCAACCATCAGTAAAAAAACTTCCATTTCGTCTAAATTACGACGGTATCGAAGAACTCCGTCGAAACAGCGACATCGTTAAATGCTTTGTTTATTTCAACGGATACTCGTAGAGAGATGACCACTGACTATTGATAAACTAATAAACATCTCAACTTAACGTGAACTAGGTCCAGTTAAAGTATCATAAACCGTACCTAACTTCAAACGTGGACCCCATTACACGGCGAACAACTCGGTATTGGTAACATGATAACAAAAATTATGATAGAAAAACCTTATGGAATCATTAAGTCATTACTTTGCAACTGGACCCCCAGGTGCCTTGCAGTAATGTGTCAACTTCTGTTGAAAGATTTCAAATATCGATTTACAACCAAAAATAGCTGTAGTCTGTTGTTAAATGGACGGAATGGTAAAGACTACTGATCCAAGAAATAGACTCTATACACGATAAGTCGGTGCGCGTTTTATATTATAACCGGGTACAATTAGCAGTTTCGAGTGTCGGCTACTTTCCATACAATACAGAGAAAAAATACGACCGACGCCGAGCTAACAAAACCGGCAAAAGTAGCTGAATAAGTGGCTACAAATATTGACGGAAGTCTGGCTGATCTCAATAACTCGTACATGGCTACAAACGACACGCAATCTCTCATTAATGGTTCGTTCTTATTCCACGCTAAATCAATGAATTTCAACCGTTTCTTAGTTTCTAGTTATCAGGGAAACCTGTATCCATCGAATTAGATTCGATACATTTTAAACTGAATATTGTACAGATTTTTCGAAAGCTATTTAGTTAACAGACATGGCTAGGTCCTTGCTCGTCCAAGCAGAGGAGCCCGTCCCGGTTCTCAAAACAAATCAATTCAAGGAAGTCATCTCTGAAGGCGATAATTTGTTTCTATTTCCTCAGATTTGATGGCACCCGATACGTCGATGACGCAATACTTCGATTTGCATATTTGACAGTTAACAACTGCGCTAATACTAATCATAGCGAGTGAGCCAGTGAACTGTGGTGTGACGTATGTCGCTAATAATGTCCATTATAATCCCATCATCAATTCAAAACCACTATAAACCAGACGAAATAAATCCCTGCCACAATGGAGAACTGTATGAGACCACTTTGTAATCTTCAATCGCGCTCAACGTGTGGAGGATAATCGCTTATAATCAATGAGAATCAGTATTTCACATACAGCTGTGATCGCCACTTTCTCTTTCTTCACCTCTCTAGTTATTTGCGATCGTTCACAATCTAGTGGTGCGCAGTTTCGAGAATGAACCCTCGATCAAACAGCGGTTTCGTTGTCGTCCAGTTCTGGAGTTGAAATCAATTCGTAGCCAATAGTTTAGACCAAACTCCTCAGCTCCAGACAATGATTCAACTTAAACGGACACATTTACCTAAATATCATTCAAAACTTTTTAATGCTTAACCAACAACTGCGAAATTGATCCTTAGGATCAGATTTATACCGATAACTACAGAACTGTTGGATTGCAGGAAGCCCACAATTATTGAAGTATTATTTGATTGTCTGTGTGTGTGAGTGTGTGTGTGTGGGGTCGTGGTTTTTTTCCTAGCTCGTGAGGCAGAGCAGCTCGCAGTCTATCAGAGTCTCACGATAAATCTCTTCTTAGCGTGTTACTTTTACTTATCGGAATTCTTGATGCCTGAATCTCAGCGTGTGCGCCTAGATTTATACAGTTACTGGACTTCAAATAAATCAAGCCGTATCAAAGATGTTGGTGATCTTGATAATATTTCAGCTTTTCTGAAAGCAGTTACACGAAGCAGAACCGAAGCCGTTCGTTCGCCTGCGCCGAGTCTGGTCGAGGACCACGCACCTGACTGATCACCGCAGCGAAATGATCACCACACTGACATCGCATTCGACACGAGAATAACTGAACCAATAAATTGAACACGAAAATCCTCGTGATTTTAAGATGATCAATAATAATTCACGCATTAATCGTAGTAAAATGAGCTACACATGATTTCCATTAGGTCGTACCATCGAGCATTTTATCCATTAATGGAGGATTTATGAAAGACGAGAGATGGTGGTATCCTCGTATCGATAATTCTGGACGACGATTTATCAAATGGCGTGACTTGAGAATTTCACTTCGAGATCTCGTATCAATTGTTCGTTAATGTAATTTACTTAAAAATCGGCGAGATGAAATCCGTAAAAATAATCCGACGATTTTAACGGCGATTTTCACTTCGCTTTAATCGTCTTTAAAGTAATTCATTATAAATTGCAAAATGCATTTCATGTAATAAGATCCAAAGCGAAGCCGGATCAAAGTTCGCTTCTGCGAGTAATTTCAATTCATTTAGCTGCTGAGATGAGAAGAATCGAAATGTCTTGTAGGAATTCAGTTTATTTCGCCTAATTCATTCGTAGTGTCGACTATTATCATCCATCAAATGTGTGTAAGTGGAACTGACTGTGGAAATATTCGATTGGAATCCTGTTCCTTTGATCGATATTTTTACGAACGCTCGTTCACTAATGTCAATATAGTTTGCTTATATCGATGACCGAGCTAATTTTCTGCACCAATTCGTCTCCGAGTTCTCAGATATTTCTCAATCAGAAATCGAACCCACGGCAGTGACAATACAGCTGCAGTGCATAATGACATTTCAATAATTACACCTCGACTTCTCGACTGACGTGTGCTGGTTGTAATAAGCGACCGTTTTACTCTCGTATCTCCAGCGATCGGAGTCAGATTCCATGCGTAACAACACTTCCATTCAGAGAGGACACGATCCTAGAGACACCAGAGGCTGGTTCCATAGTCAAGACTTAAGTCCAAAAGTGGTCATAAATCTTAAGACTGGTCTTAAGCTGTTAGATAAACTATAGAACAAAGATAGTCTTAGACTGGTCCTGAGTCTAAGCCATGACTATGCAACCGGCCCCCGTTCCACGTCCCTTGATTTAAATCAACAGTTAAAACATTGGAAATTGATAAGTTTGATTATTTAAGTTTGAGTCAAATCTAGCTCTGAGAACTATAACTCAAAATCCGAACGATGATTGGAATTAGTATTTTCGAATAACCCTTTTCATTACCAATAAATCGTAGATTTAGAAATTTCCAGCACCGTTCTTCTGAACATATCGATAATTTAATTGAACAATGTTTTGTTGTCGATGACAAAAAATATTTCATTTTATTATATGAAATATATGAGATTTTTGATATTTTGGAATGAGATTGGTGGTATTTCTTAAAGGAAAATTCTGGAATCCGCAGTTTCTTACGAATCTGAATAAAACTACGGATGCATTTGATTCGAGTCGATTCTACAGTAACGAGTTCACACCGATACAAGATTCGATCACGTGTTCGTATGGTGAGATATGTAAATACGCGTGAACGGTCACTGGTTTTTGAAAAAAAGTTCCACCTTTTGAAAATCCAGATCCTAATCACCTCTATACAGCCTCCATCATCAGACTGGATACAGGACACGAGAGTGAGACTCGTCGCCGAGCTGAGGCTGATATCCATCTTGACAAGCTTCAAATCGATGTTGAACGGAGAAGTGACGCATTGTTTCCCGCTGACAGTTTGGCGGAACATGTAAAACTATCGTAGCGCACGAGGCTGATCGAATGATCCTTGACATAATCATCGGTTCATAAAGATTCCTCATTCTGCACTTAGAATATTAATGTGTCCCCCGCTACTATTTGTGTGAAATATAAGCGAATCACGTCAAAACCTCAGTAAAACATTTCCGCTTTTACATCTCGAATCATCGTGTGGTTCAATGGACGGCCATTTCTTCGTTCAAATTTCCATCTTGTTTCAACTCGGGCGCGCGCGCTTCATATCACGTTTATCCGTCGAATCATTTACAGGTAAATCAACGCGGAAACTGCTTTAGACAATGAGACTGTGAGTGAAAATAGTAAAGGAATTTATTCAACTAGAGGCATTTTTTTTATTTCGTATCGACTCCAAATTTAAATCATATCCGTAACTTGTACGTTTTAATCAGTGGTTCATTGATACGATTACGGAGTCCAATTTCGTGAAATAGTTAAACTAAAACATTTGGTGGCTACTTCATGTTTCCAATGTCTTTTCAGTGAGAGTCGAGTATTGTATGAACCGGATTCTATTCAATAAGACTCGTCTTCCTGATGTTTATACCTGTATATATATATACATGTTTGGTGCAACACGGATAAGTAAAACTCGTCAGCGATTGCCCAGGTTCCCGTGTGATGATGCTCAGTGTATAATACGTGCTGATCTGTGTAATTATGTTAGGAGTCTCTATTAACGTGAGGATAAGAAGTGTTGTACAAGTATCGTTGACCTGGCGATTCGAGAGTGATATATCAAATTGTGACAAGAATGTCTTCAGCAGACGTTATGTCAGTGACAGAACTCACGAGATTGAAAACGACGTGACACGATATCGGGTGACAAGTTTACCGTATAGAAGTCACGTGGGTTCAGTGTCACTACGAGTCAGTACACAACAACTGGTTACTAGCAACGCGTCATTCACAATCACCACATATCAAATGTATACAGTAAAAACAACGGTCTTAATGCCCGGTATTTCTCGAGACCCAGTCATCCAGTCATCCAGTCATCCAGTCACCCAGTCATCCAGTCGCCCAGCCGCCCACTCATCCAGTCGTCCAGTCATCCAGTCGCCCAGTCATCCAATCGCCCGGTCACCCAATCACCCAGTCGCCCAGCCGCCCAGCCGCCCAGTCATTCAGTCATCTAGTCGCCCAGCCGCCCATCCGTCCAGTCACCCAGCCGTCTAGTCACCCAGTCACCCAATCACCCAGTCACCCAGTCATCTAGTCGCCAGGCCGCCCATCCGTTCAGTCGCCCTGCCGCCTAGTCACCCAGTCGCCCAGTCACCCAGTCACCCAGTCACTCAGTCGCTCAGTCACCCAGTCACCCAGTCACCCAGTCACCCAATCGCCCAGTCGCCCAGTCACCCAGTCACTCAGTCGCCCAGTCACCCAGTCACCCAGTCATCCAGTTATCTAGTCGCCAGGCCGCCCATCCGTTCAGTCGCCCTGCCGCCTAGTCACCCAGTCGCCCAGTCACCCAGTCATCTAGTCGCCCAGCCGCTCATCCGTTCAGTCGCCCTGCCGCCTAGTCACTCAGTCGCCCAGTCACCCAGTCACCCAGTCACCCAGTCGCCCAGTCACCCAGTCACCCAGTCACTCAGTCGCCCAGTCACCCAGTCGCCCAGTCACCCAGTCATCCAGTCATCTAGTCGCCCAGCCGCCCATCCGTCCAGTCGCCCAGTCGCCCAGTCACTCAGTCGCTCAGTCACCCAGTCACCCAGTCACCCAGTCGCCCAGTCACCCAGTCGCCCAGTCACCCAGTCACCCAGTCACCCAGTCACCCAGTCGCCCAGTCACTCAGTCGCCCAGTCACCCAGTCGCCCAGTCGCCCAGTCACCCAGTCACCCAGTCACCCAGTCACCCAGTCACCCAGTCGCCCAGTCACTCAGTCGCCCAGTCACCCAGTCGCCCAGTCGCCCAGTCACCCAGTCGCCCAGTCACTCAGTCAACCAGTCACCCAGTCATCCAGTCACCCAGTCATCCAGTCGCCCAGCCGCCCAGTCATCCAGTCATCCATACAGCCGCCCAGTCGCCCAGTCACCCAGTCACCCAGTCACCCAGTCACCCAGTCGCCCAGTCACTCAGTCGCCCAGTCACCCAGTCGCCCAGTCACCCAGTCATCCAGTCATCTAGTCGCCCAGCCGCCCATCCGTTCAGTCGCCCAGCCGTCTAGTCACCCAGTCACCAAATCGCCCAGTCGCCCAGTCACCCAGTCACCCAGTCATTCAGTTATCTAGTCGCCAGGCCGCCCATCCGTTCAGTCGCCCTGCCGCCTAGTCGCCCAGTCACCCAGTCATCCAGTCATCTAGTCGCCCAGCCGCCCATCCGTCCAGTCGCCCTGCCGCCTAGTCACCCAGTCGCCCAGTCACCCAGTCACCCAGTCAACCAGTCATCTAGTCGCCCAGCCGTCCATCCGTTCAGTCGCCCTGCCGCCTAGTCACCCAGTCGCCCAGTCACCCAGTCACCCAGTCATCCAGTCATCTAGTCGCCCAGCCGCCCATCCGTCCAGTCACCCAGCCGTCTAGTCACCCAGTCACCCAATCGCCCAGTCGCCCAGTCACCCAGTCACTCAGTCGCCCAGTCACCCAGTCGCCCAGTCACACAGTCACACAGTCACCCAGTCACCCAGCCACCCAGTCGCCCAGTCGCCCAGTCGCCCAGTCACTCAGTCGCCCAGTCACACAGTCACCCAGTCATCCATCCAGTCGCCCAGCCGCCCACTCATCCAGTCGTCCAGTCATCCAGTCGCCCAGTCACCCAATCGCCCGGTCACCCAGCCGCCCAGTCATCCAGTCACCCAGTCACCCAATCACCCAGTCGCCCAGCCGCCCAGTCACCCAATCACCCAATCGCCCAGTCACCCAGTCACCCAATCGCCCAGTCGCCCAGCCACCCAGTCACCCAGCCACACAATCGACCAGTCACCCAGTCGACCAGTCATCGAGTTAGCCAGGAACCTAGCCCAGGTATCACAAGTGATTTAAGATTTGACTCAGAGTTAACCCATGATTGTGGAACTAATGGTTGTGGTACTTCAGGAAAGGTTGACTGAGAACAGGCTTAGATAATACCGAAGCACCTTCCTATCAACCACTGATTGTGATGTAATAATGGCCGCGTGTTTGTTTTATCGCTGATGGATCTGATCATCATTAAACAACCACCAGATAAACAATCATCAAAGTAGTAATAACAGCAAATTACACGAATAACTGTTGGGAACGGTGGCTGTGAAGAGCGGTGGCTTATGGAAGAAACATGCGCCATTTTTCTTATCGATGGATTTCGTAATGAACTCATCGTTCAATAATCATCTTCTGTAATTATGTTAGTCTTATCTGAACCTATTTACTTTTAGTAGATGAGCGAAGTTTGCGCTATAATGACATCTGAATCATATAAAAATCTAACACTAAGAATGAAAATTAGTATATAATCTTTCCCTGAGAGTCCACGGATACAAGGCCCTATAGATCTCAAGAGAGTACCCATAGCCCACAGAGACTAGTCCCTAAAGAGCCCGATAGAGTACCCACAGCCCACAGAGACTAGTCCCTATAGAGCCCGATAGAGTACCCACAGCCCACAGAGACTAGTCCCTATAGAGCCCGATAGAGTACCCACAGCCCACAGAGACTAGTCCCTATAGAGCCAGATAGAGTACCCACAGCCCACAGATAGAGTACCCACAGCCCACAAGAGTACCCACAGCCCACAGAGAGCTTCACGAGCCAGTTCGCTGGTTCACGGCTGGATAAGAGGATACGATCCGATCAGTGATGCTGGAACGTCACCCGTCAAAAAATATCGATGGTGAAATATGACGTATATTAAGTCGATGAAGCGTGTAGACCATTACTTTGTCTGGCCACAGAGGAGATATATGATCCCCGTAGTAAAAAACGGATAGCTCGTGGAACACGATAAACTCGACGTCCAGTAACGACCAAAACACAGTGGAAAAAACTCGTGAATTATGACGAATTGATTTACAACGTAGTAAAGAGTCGGTGATGCGTGTTAGCGGCAAATCACTCACCAGCTTTATATCAATGAGAAAATAATGTTAGATGCAGGGAGAAAAATATCAGAAAAACATGCTAAAAACTACGATCAATAGTAGACCACGGGCCAGATGCTCTAAAGTGCAACTTCCCACTGAACTCTAACTAACTTTTGAATAACTGAGGCCAGATTTGATCGTAGTTCCTCGAGAGGGAGGCAACAGGGGGCAGTAAGTTCATTTCCCTACATTCAACTGTGGAACTAACTTCAGTTCTCAAGCTCTCGATCGACCCTAAATTACGATCGATCCTAGAGTTGGAGTCAAATCTTAACCGATAAACTCTAGACCAGGATCCAACCGGGGCATGATAAAACACGTTTCACAATTATCACTGGTATCAAGTGTGATTCAGTGAAAGGAGTCGCGGTTATCAATGAAACATGTATTTCACCAGAAGTCTATAGAATACGCAACGGATCCCCAGGTGTTGATTAAAACCTAATGCGATAATTATCTGAAGAACGGATCGTTTAAGAATTAAGTTTATGCCTCCGCGCAAAACCACTCGGGAAATTCCGCATTATAGAATCCGTTTATCGTATTATCAACTGTTTCAATTCCATCCGTAGATGAACTGATGATATACGCGCCTCCTTGTACTCCACAAGTACATTTTACCGTTATTGTTCTTAGGTGTTTAAGACATCAGGTGTTTAAGAGTGTCCATTTTACACAATCATTGACTACAGTTTGCTTATCACTGAGATTTATTCATAGAAATAATCATAATTTTCAAAAATTATTTGAATCTCTTTTTGCTCCGTTTTATAATAAATCTTTTGCTCGAATACTAGTGTATAATACATTGCTGTCTGGACCTCTTCAGACATCCCGTTGCCTTGACCCTGCGTTCCCTCAGATATTCTTTCAATTTTTGATGTTGCAAACTTCATATGTATAATGTGTTCAGCATTTTCAACAGAGACATTTTCAATTGCATAATAAATTAATACCACCAGAAATTAGACATTTAACCATAAACCATCAGAAGCTTTCGCTAAGACTTAACACTGCAAGAGTGGATGTCTGGAAGATGGGAGTTTAGGCAAGGTTGTCTGAGGGGTGGATTGCAGATTGTCTGAGGGGTGGATTGCAGATTGTCTGAGGTGTGGTCGAGGTTCACAGATTTTCTGAGGGGTGGTCGACGTTTGTAGATTGTCTGAGGTGTGGTCGACGTCTGTAGACTGTCTGAGGTGTGGTCGACGTTTGTAGATTGTCTGAGGTCTGGTCGACGTTTGTAGATTGTCTGAGGTGTGGTCGACGTTTGTAGATTGTCTGAGGTCTGGTCGAGGATTGCAGGTTGTCTGAAGTCTGGTCGAGGATTGCAGGTGGCGCATATTAATACTATCACTGTTTATGATGCGCAGTTCACAAAAATCCCTAGATTATCATCAGACAAGAATGATTTTCAGTTTCAGTTGATAGAAATCAGAGATTTCAGAATAATAGTAATAATATGTATTAGACGAGTCTCGTCCATTAGTGAAATGACAGTAGTGAAATTCGGCACCGCGGCATCATTTCGTCTTTACGGTCCATAAACTAACGAGTCAATTCCAGTGGAGGGGATTAAGTAAGTGAACTAACCCCGGATGGCAGGTTTATAGATGAGAGATGCACGGTTTATCCCATCGGGAAATGGGATTAAACGAGAAGAAATCGTAACCGTGTGTGAACACAACATTCTCCATAGTTTCTTCAAATCGTGATACAAATAAACTCTCTTATCCCCGAGACGTGTCGTATCCGCCGAATCCGTATCCGCCGAGCGGTAAATAGTAGAAGAATTGTTGTCCGGTTTCAGTTCCGCTTTTTATCGGTTAAGATTTTTATTTTTATTGTTAAAACATTGAAATCAATGGATGAGTAAACTTTAAACTAGAAAACCGTGCATCTCGGTTATTTGCGGTTTCGGAAAATCGTCTTAAAATTAATTTTAGAAAAAGGAGAAATTTGACGTTCTTTTTTATTATCGATCTTATGAAAATAAACTTTCGGTAGAAATTCGATATTTTGTAACATCTGTTACATATTAGTTTTTGTTATAGCTGTTGCTAAATAAATTTTTGATAATGGAATATTGAAGCATGGTCTTTAGTTTGAGTTGAGTTTTTTTAATTTCTCCGATTAATGGGTGGTTTACAGTTTGATGCCAAGATCCACAGCCTTGCTAGAAAACCTGTATCGAACTATAGTTTTCTGTAGTCTGAACTGATCAATTCGTTACCGGCGAGTGTTCGGTGGAAGTTCGAATAGATTCTTGTTGTTTTCGTGTCTAATGTTGCCCCATTTTCCCTCGTTTTCATGGATGGAAAAACAAATCCGGAAAAAATAACAAAAGCGAAGAACCTGCTTTCATCGGAATGGCTTAATCCGTTCGCTGAATTCCCAGTCCGCCGTGCGGGAGTTAGTTCCTTATGGTGTTAATGCTCGAGTGGTTTGATATCTGGGGAATTTTCCGATCACGCGTGCGTCCCAATTGGAATAATCGTCCTCCTAGTTCCCCTGACAACAGATAGCTCCCAATATGAAGATTTTGACGAGGTAAATATTTCGATTCGCCGCGAGAAATTCTTTGACAATTTGACGGCTATTTTTGTCACCTGAAGCAAAACTGAAACGTAATCCATCTAAATGCAAATACGGGAAAGATGAAAAACATCGAGAACATGACGAAAATAACGACAGTCGAATCTTTTCTAGTCATATAAAGTATCACTGATCACTTGAAATTGTCTGAGTTTTATCACGAAAACAAGACACGTCTGGTATAGAATAGCAATAAAATTCCCATTTTCTGAACCCGACCTGTGCCACTGCAGGTTAGAATTCCACACCCCCGACCTGCACCACTGCGGATTAGAATTCCAAACCCTCTGACCTGTACCACTCAAAAATCTATCATATCTATCTCTCATTCTTACCGACCATAATTCAGGGCTTGGTTATTTCTTGTTTTCGGTAAGTAAAATATTTTCCACCAACATTATGAAATGATACTCGAAGATGTCAATTTCACTGATCCTAATGGAATACTATTACTCTCTGAGAAAAATCTGTCCAAATTTCCAAGGTTAAGAGTTACAAGTTTTCCAAGACGTACACGCTTTATGAATATCATGAATGATTCATCAACAGAATTCGTCAACAGAATGATGCATTGAAAAAGTATTTCGCCAAACAAAACAAACATACAATTTATCGGTTATACCATGCTATTTACCTGGTATTTACAGGGTGGGCTTGAGTCTGAAAGTTCAAACTGCTCAAAGCATATTCCCTAATACCTGTCGCATTCCTTATAGAATCGTGGGCACCGTTGTACGTTCAAGTGGCCTACAATCTTAAGCGACTGGCCTTAATTTGCTAACTAAGAATGGTAATAGATTAGACGGGTTTCGAATCCCTCCTCACAAGAAAAACGGGTTTCGAATATAGTCCCCCTCACGAGACAAGTCACTCATGACATCAGAGACATAGTGGGGTAACGGTATCTACCCCATAAGGATTTCATTTTGGAAATGAATTCATTTCAACTTAATTCAAACCATAGACTACATAAGGTTTTCAAATCCATCGACAAAATTAATCGAGACATGTGGAACTGCGACTGCGGAACTGTGGGACTGTGGTGGAGCTGTTGGACTGTGGAACTGTGGGACTGTGAAGCTGTTGGACTGTGGGGCTGTGGGACTGTGGAGCTGTTGGACTGTGGGGCTGTGGGGCTGTGGGGCTGTTGGACAGTGTCCTGTTTTTGGTGAGAATTCACTGAAGATAAAGAAAGCGTTGCAAGGAGTGCTTGATTTTCATTGATTGCTAACATCGTTCTGGGGAAGCTCCGTAGCCAGCTGTAAAATTATGGCGACGATTTTAGGAAGCTTAAGTTGTGTAGATTTCATTTACAGGCGGTAATGGACTTGTCCATCTAAATCTGCATCAGATATCAACGGTTCGAGTCGGTTCTTATCAGAATCGAGTGTTTGTGATACGCATAGTGACCGCAGTTTGATCTGGTTACCGCGAACAGACAGCTAAACCTCACGGGAATCACTGGCCATCACATCGTAAATTGACGCGTATCAACTGACTATTTATATCACATTTCTCCTGGCCAGATCTCGTGCAGGTCTCGTGCAGGTCGCGTGCAGGTCTCGTGTTAAGGTCTTATTCCATTACGATCCCCGACACATATTTCTCCATTAGAGCAATCACCCCCACAACAATTCCATTTCTATTTTACGACGCGCCTTCAAACCAAGAAATGTTTCGAAATTGAGCTCCCACTGCTGCCAGCAGTCGAACCACCAGGGCCCGGTTCCACAGTTCTGAGTTAACTTTGACCCTCGAGTTAACTCTTTCGCTGGGGATATATTTCTTCATTATCCATTCAATCTGGGGGACATTAAAAATGAACTGATTTTAACTCAGAGTTAACTTTAACTCACAACTGTGGAACCGGGCCCAGTAGCCTAGAATAGAGACATTTACAGCTGGTTCCACAGCTGTATCATATAGAGTTTACCCTTGAACACGATTGAAACAAACAAGTTGTCTCAGGTCAACTGTAAAGACCTGTTTTTTCGGGTCATGTCGTTTGTCACGATTATTTCCGTAATCATCAGACATCAGACATCAGACATCAGATATACAAACTCTTTTATATCGATTGCGAAGATATTTTTGAATTTTGTTTATATTTTTAGAGTCGTTCAATAAAATGCTTATTACAGAGTATTTGGCTTATACGAGTTAGAATATATATATATATATATATATATATATATATATATATATATATATATATATATATATATATATATATATATATATATATATATATATATATATATATATATATATATATATATATATATATATATATATATATATATATATATATATATAGTACGTTTCACCCGAGAGGCAGATTGTGAGACTTGAACGAGAGACGTCCATTCAGCCTAGAGCACTTTAGATCAACCTTACAAAAATAGCCCCTAGCTCAATGCGTTCAGAAGACATGTTGCAGACATGTGCTTTTATCAAGTCACCGAGGCCACACTGCCGGTCAATACAATCAGAGATTTACATGACAGATCCCCAAAATTTGTAAATGACTATATTATCTATTGTTGTAACGGGCAAGCAAACTATGACGTCACGTGCAACATGTCTTATAGACAGTTCAAATCGTAGAGCTTTTTAGTTCATCTCAAGACACTAAAACTAAATCTAAATCGAGTTTCATATGAACTATTCGAGATTTTTTTAAAATCTTAAAATAGTGATTGTCCCTGTTATTCATTTGGCTAGAAAATTTCGTTTGATTTTTCGATTAAATGACCCTTACAGACCCACCACACCTGCCAGGAGCAAAACAGGTGGTTTGATTTGAGTTGAAATCGGAAATCGAAGTACAGATATAGCTGTGTGATCGGCGGTCGAGTTTACAGAATATTTTGTTTAAATCGGAGTACATAATTGGAAAATTCGGTTCCAGTTCATTCAAACATTCTTCCAACCACTCTGAACCGACAAGCGACTGATTGTGATGAATTTTCTTGGCTGCCTTATTTAATACATCGAAATTTTGGAAATAGCAATATTACAAGGTTGAAGATCATTTTTTCCATTTTTATATTTTTTTAGTCGTTTTCTACGTGTAAATAGTCCGATAGTTTATTGTAGTTTTTTCTCGGGTAGATGATGATGTATAAGATTTTTAGCGGATCCATTTATCCGGTGAATCTAAATTTAGCTTCTGAAATTACGCGCGTTAAACCGCTATTATTTCAGAGAAGAGAGAATTACGTATGATCAGTGAAATATTGACGTCATTTCAGCGGCTTCTCGGCGCTTTTAGATTTACGACGGTGTTTATTGGTAATTAGCACTCGTTCACGCGCGCAGTAGTTGTTACGCAATACGAGTAGAGATCGCGATTAGAAAATGTTGTCGGTGATTTCAGCCTCTCTCCGCACTTCTATTGTCTCTCGTCTACCATTAGATCATGTTCAACATCACGATTATCCACAAAATACTCGTTTCTAGTCTTGATTAGCCAGTGAGGCGAGATAGGAAAGTGTGAATTCCAGGGGTACGTTCTTGCTGTTATTGAACCGGTGTCGTTATTTGAGTACACTGAAGCCTAGCAGAACCTAATCTGCTTAGAGTAGCTCTGACCCCACCTTTTTTAATAACCTTCGTACAAAACCGATTCATGTTCGCTTTTTGCTTCGGTAGGCTACACAAAAGTTGCGACGCCTGTTCCAAGTCGGCCCTGGTTAATGCGACTAAAAAGGACTAAGCAATGAATCTTATTTCAAAACTCGACGGCCTACTGATTGTCTTTAAGTGAACACGGCCTACTGATTGTCTTTAAGAGAACACGGCCTACTGATTGTCTTTAAGTGAACACGGCCTACTGATTGTCTTTAAGAGAACACGGCCTACTGATTGTCTTTAAGAAGATTATTCTTGTTATATCAATTTACAAATTAATCGCATAGATTTAAATAAATTAACGCCATTTGACATCAGCCACACGTGATATCCGGTTTGAATTGCTACGTTAATTCAATTATCCCTGTAAAATGATTTGTTTTAGATTCCATGATTTAATCGAGATCGGACTGAAACTGCGGTCAGTGGACTCTCTCTCTCTCCGTACTGCGTGCGTGCCGGTGTCGATATCTCACAAACCGATCACGTAACGACGAAATGAGATTTCGGTTTATCTCACTGACACCTTATTACTATACGATGAGGAGACAGGGAGAGGGGATAATAGGCAATTAATCATTAGATGTACCTATAATCGTAAAACCCTTTAATATCTATCATCCATACATCAATGTTACATGTAACTAGCGACCTCGTAACACACGCCGGTTATTAACCTGTATCATACGTGTCATATTGGACGTTACTACGACTTCTGCACTTGACGGCCACGATGATGTGCTGTGACGTCATGCACATCCGTGTTCACCTGAGGGGTTGTAAGAAGTAAAGACTTATGAGTTTGGAAATCAGCCTATGCTCGATCTCACAAATTGACGATATAATTTCTGAGCGTAAAAGGTTCTTGGATTTATATCTGCCATCATTTGAATATCATACATTATTGAAATAAGGCTTCGACTCAGACAACTCAGAAGCGGTCAATTGATAAATGTATAAAACATAAGATTTTCGTTTTTTTACGATTGGAAATTCTGTGTATTCAATGTACGACGTGCGAGTATAACTGCAGGCATTGTTTTATCGCATGCTATACGACGCATTACCCCACTATACGGAATATGGGTTCTTCATGATATTATTCCGTCTTTGCTCGATATGAAAAATGCCTTCAAAGTAATAAAGGAATACCGGCCGTAAGCGATCTATTTATCAGTGCGTAGACACATCGGAAGCGCTGCGCACTTTACCAACAAAGACAGTCGTATAAAAGAAGCGCGCAAAAAGTGTCCGAAAAGATTAATAAGAATAGTTTATTCACCGCCTTAAGTGGTGGTCGTTTTGTGCGAACAGCAGCAGAAAAACGCCGACATGAAAACAAAGTGGAACATACGAGTTTTATACTGGAAATAGAAGAAGATGAATGAGAGATGATGGTGATTCAGACAGAATATCGCTGTGCCGCCGTATGGTAGGCGCACACCCCAAACGTTCCATCAATATGGACGAATCCTGTACCTCATCATTGAACATACACGTAAAGGCCTATTTCATCCGCATCTATAGTAATCGTAATAAATGTTATATTTCCAACTTGTTACGTTCAATATCGGATACAATTCAAACTATCCAAGTGCTACCCGTCTGTGCTATAATATTCGCCATACGTTTGTAGATTTTTGTGTCGAATTTGCCAGCGTGTCAAGCAGCCTTTGGTTTTTGCTGGAGATGCATCGTACCGTATTGTATCGTGTTTTCTGGGGGGTTTTTTTTGATGGAATTGGGATTTTGAAGAGTGCTAGAATATGTTGATCACGTGCTGATAAAGTAGCTAACGGATTCCAACTTTGATGTTCGTGACTCAATAAAGCATTCCTCCTCGTCCTCCTCGTCCTCCTCATCCTCCTCGTCCTCCTCCTCGTCCTCCTCGTCCTCCTCCTCGTCCTCCTCGTCCTCCTCCTCGTCCTCCTCGTCCTCCTCGTCCTCCTCGTCCTCCTCCTACTCCTCGTCCTCCTCGTCCTCCTCGTCCTCCTCGTCCTCCTCGTCCTCCTCGTCCTCCTACTCCTCCTACTCCTCCTACTCCTCCTCGTCCTCCTCGTCCTCCTCGTCCTCCTCGTCCTCCTCGTCCTCCTCCTACTCCTCCTACTCCTCGTCCTCCTCGTCCTCCTCTTCCTCCTACTCCTTCTATTCCTCACATAACAGCAAACGAGAATTTGTGCTTCAACAGGTTTCAGTCAGGGAGCAAAACGCAAGAAGATCAATGTGCTTGATGTATAGCGATAGTGTTGAGACTGTGACCAATCGGGCCGAACAGAACCTCAAAAATGAGAAAGTGTTTTAAGCCACGGCTACAAAAAGGGCCATCGTTTATATCAATTGTATACTGCTGTTCGCGGTATCGGCAGAAGTTGTAACTAAACCTGATAAATCATTGAAGAGTGTTGTCGGTTCAGGTTCGGTTTGTCAGGTGGTTTTGCGTCATCGATCTTCTCAAGAAAAACCGTTGACGGAATGAGATGTTTGTTCCACCGAAAATATAAACATCATGTTAAGAATACCGGTAATTGTGCGCAACGATCTGCGCTGTCTAGACATGCGATATTAGACCGACGGCATTAGACTGAAGACATTAGACAAACGACATTAGACCGACGAGACGGTGAATTGAGAATTATTACGAAACAGTCGGAACTTCAAATATAATTTAAATTAGCCACAAGTTTCTTACGTCATAGACACAATATATCTCAATATTGCGGGTTTCCTTTTGTCATTAACTAAGGCAGTCGTACATTCATATATACATATATCTATGAACTATCGTAGACAGTATAAGAGTGAAATCTCAGGGGATGGGGGTAGTGAGGTTTCACGTCTCACGCCCTTCCGGACCAGATATCTCCCTCCATTCGCTGTTAAACCGTTTCAAACCATAAAGTGAATCAGGCAGCATCACTGCAGTGGTTGACAGCGAGTTTAATCGTCTGAATTTAGTATCGTATGATGACCATTTCGTTATGAAGAGAGTTGATAGATTCCGTACTCATTTACGAGTCGACGAAGATTTCAAACATCGTATGAATTATAATCTACGCGAGGATTCAGTTTCATCGTAAATTCACAGTTGAAATTAATTTCGTTGAATCATAGTTGACTTTACCTCCTCTGAGACCTTAGCGACAATGTCGAAATCAGTTATTATAACTTCTGTAAACTCAATTTCTGATTTCCAATCTAATCTTTTGTTTCATGTCCAATAATTTCGATTGGTTTCCACGGGATACAACTCGGTAAAGATGGACCAGTCTGGAGATATAAGTGCTCGGGATTTGAGAGTAGACCTGCTGAGTACTGCTGAGTTTAATGAAGCTATAGCCGATGAAATTTACTGTGAAATAATGAAAAAAAAAATCCATTGGACGATGAACACATGCCATGTCGTCGCTTCGAAACCGTTCTGAAAGTTCTAATCTCCTACTGAAACGAAGACTTACATCGCACAATGAGACTAATGAACACGAGTTCTCCGAGCGAGCTCCACGACCTTGAATCTAAAGCGCCCCGCATCGAAACGAACGCCAATTCTAAAATTGATCATTACCGAAAGAAATATAGACAGCAATCCCCTCGGGCTGGGACAAGAATACATTGGGAAATCAATTTCCGTCGAGGGTGTCATCAATTTCATTTGAAGAAAAAAAAATCTAATGAATTAACATTGATCAATGCTGAGTCGATGTTGAAATAGTGGTAAATATGGAGCGGACAATTTAATCATGTCCGCCGACCATCCAGCCGTCTGTCTGTCAGTCTGTCCTAGAAGCTGGACTGACAGATATAGCCTCAGTGCTCTATCCACTACACACAGCTACACATCATCCTTATTAGCAATCATTACGATATACGGAGTGCCGAGTTAGGAGTTTAACCGAAAACTCTAATCTCTAATCCGGTCATCTTTACACCACACATTACCCACAGTGTATATACATATCACACTCCGCTGAAAGAGAGAGAGGGAGAGGGGAGAAGGGGAGAGAGAGAGGGAGAGAGGGGGAGAAGGGGAGAGAGAGGGAGAGAGGGGAGAAGGGGAGAGAGAGAGGGAGAGAGGGGAGAGAGGGAGAGAGAGTGGGAGAGAGGGAGAGAGGGAGCGAGAGGGAGAGGGGGAGAGAGAGGGGAGAGAGGGAGAGAGAGGGTGAGGGAGGGTGAGGGAGGGGAGAGATGGAGAGAGAGGAGAGAGTGGGGAGAAAGGGAGAGAGAGGGGGAGAGAGGAAGAGAGAGAGGGAGAGGGAGTGGGAGAGAGAGAGGGAGAGGGGGAGAGAGAGAGGGGAGAGAGGGAGAGAGAGAGGGAGAGGGAGAGGGAGAGAGAGAGGGAGAGGGGGAGAGAGGGAGAGAGGGAGAGAGAGTGGGAGAGAGGGGAGAGAGGGAGAGGGGGGTAGAGGGAGAGAGGGGGAGAGGGGGAGAGGGGGAGAGGGGGAGGTTGAGATCAAATACATTTTATTCCTTCATTCTTCATTTTAACTACCATAAAGTACGTGATGAATACACCAACTCGAGAGTCTTGAGAATCTCATTACACATTTCTTTCAATTTTTCAATTTTCAATCAAAGTTTTCAATATCGTGATTTGTAAATAGTTCTAAATGTATGTGATATTATTGGTGGATATTGCTGTCATCCCGATTAAGACTTACATCAGACAGGGTATAATGCCGTCATTTAAAATGCAACCAGAGCATCCATGAAATCCCTTAATATAGATACGTAATTTGATTGAAACCAGCTGAACTGGCCATAATGCACGTTTATGTGTACAGATCGTTAAATCTTTTAGGGCTCGATTTCACTCCTAGGCGGGGGTGGATTAGATTGTGTTGTTTTTAGCGAGGAACATGTACTTTCCGTGCGAAATAAATCGAAAAAGGTCAAATAAGTGCAGCGACTATAATGGTTCTTATAGGATAATGTGGATCACTGTACATTTCTCGTGAAAGTACGTCTATGAGATGTCGGCTTAGCGTTCAACCTCGATATCAGTACATTACAACATTAACCAGACAATCACGAAAAACTACGACTCCATTTTATACCAAATATAAAAAAATTATCCCGAAATGTATTTGAATAGCGAAATCAATAGCATTAAAGTACAAGTAACCTCCTTCATGTTTCAAGTATTCTATCGAGACATTTATTGAAATATCAATCAATAATCACAAATTCTGTAAAAACAATAACGTAGATTTAAGTGTAATGTATTATTACAACCGCCGTTTGAAAAACATCGATAATTTCTATATTCACCGCTTCGAGATGACGACTGATCCGTTTAATTCGTCCGTTAAAAACAAATTTGCGATGATCGAAAGAAATTAATTTCAGGAAATAGACGACTTGAGCTAGTGATGCTGCCCTACGGGTATCATCAGCTGCACTGAAATTGATAATTCAATAGATCTCTACGAGACTTGTCATTTTACCCCTTGATTGATATTAGTCTGATAATTGTCTGTAATGCCTTCATATTTCATCCCCGACTATTCATCATCCTGACTTCAGTGTCCTCGATGAGGCCTACATTCTAGTAATAACCATGATAATAATTATCATAATCGATATTATAATGATATTTATTTGACATAGCGAATAAGTATAGGAAAATCTCCAGGATTTACATTTTAATGACGAAAAATTGTTCAAAGTTAAAAGGTCATTCCCACAATATACATTGACAGCTATAAGAAAATGACCCCGGTCCCCTTGTCGATTAAAACAGAAAACAAACTGGCACGTTTCTTAGGTCGGTCCTTGGATTTTCATCCGCGCCGGCCATCTTAGATCATGTGACCTAAAAACTAGGTCTGCCATTTTTTCTTATTCTGATGAGAGAAGCAATGAATATTGGGTACACATCCCCGTGGGTATCGCGGGAACAAACACCCCTGGGTGCATAAGCTATAATGATACTATAAACTCAAACCAATATAAACACAGCAACATTTTAGCAACGGCGATATTTTTCTTGTGCCTTAGTTCTTACTAATTAACTATAAGTTTACGGGGAAATATCGCGTTAAACGTATTTTTAGCTCCAGAGAATTTTGTATTTCTTCACAAGAAAAAGAAACAACATCTTCAAAAACGTGATCGGACGCAAAAGGATAAATGAATTGCGACGGTGAAAAAATACCAATTCCGCGGTCGCAAATTCCTTTTGTTTTATGTGGCACGGATCGCGACGGTCAGAGCCATAAATTGGACGCGGTTCTTTAACGATCGGTCCGTTTGGAAATAATCCGAACTGTTGTAAATTAGTGATGTCGTTCGGTCTGGCGGTCGGGCAGTCGGGCTGGTGGCTAGTCAGTCAGCCAGAGAGTGAGAGAAGTTAATTAACCTAAAGCTGCTCTATCGTAATCCATACGTGATTACTGGCTATTAATTTTTCTTCGCAGACAAACCGCTCATCAATAACTAACTCTCTCGTCTTAAAAACGTGTTAATGAGTGAAGAGAATCGAAGGCTCGCACTTAAGAAAGGAGAGGCAGCTAATATCTCAGTGTCTCAGTCTCAGTATCTAATCTCAGTATCTCAGTATCTCAGTCTCAGTATCTCAATATCTCAGTATCTCAGTGCCTCAGTGTCTCAGTATCTCAGTATCTCTATTTCTCCGTATCTCAATATCTCATTATCCCTATATCTCCGTATCCCTATATCTCAATATCTCAATATTTCAGTATCTCAATATCTCAGTATATCAGTATCTCAGTGTCTCAGTATCTCAGTGTCTCAGTGTCTCAGTATCTCAATATCTCATTATCCCTATATCTCCGTATCCCTATATCTCAATATCTCAATAGATCAGAATCTCAATAGGTCACTTCTTCCAGGGGATATTTTCGAGGCCTAGAATTGTGCCTTCCCATTGAGGTTGTTGCCCTTTTTCACCAAGACAACGATCGTTAGAACCTGAAAACTTGACATTGACTTTAGTTCAATGATTATTTGTGTGTCGTTCCAGTGACTGTTTTTTTGATTGGAAATCTTCCGATGTAATCACACAATCAAGCTCACTGAAGTAGACTTAGGCAGACCGTACACACGATTTCCATCATTCAACGTGGATTTCAATTTACATCAATTATTTACTTCTCGGAGCACGTAACCGACTCGACGTAACCGCGCGCGCAGCGAACACGAGAAAAATTGCTCTCACAAAATGGGCATTAATTGCTAATTAAGGGACAGCATCAAACGTGCACGGAATATCACTATATACTGTACCTATTTACTGGCTGCTTCATCGCAGATAGATTTTAAAGCGAAGGTCAATGAGGCTTCTTCGATCAATTTTTTTAAAAATAGATCCTAAATACTGACATATCGCGAAGAGGGAGAGGGAGAGGGAGAGGGAGAGGGAGAGGGAGAGGGAGAGGGAGAGGGAGAGGGAGAGGGAGAGGGAGAGGGAGAGGGAGAGGGAGAGGGAGAGGGAATTGGGAGAGGGAGAGGGAGAGGGAGAGGGAGAGGGAGAGGGAGAGGGAGAGGGAGAGGGAGAGGGAGAGGGAGAGGGAGAGGGAGAGGGAGAGGGAGAGGGAGAGGGAGAGGGAGAGGGAGAGGGAGAGGGAGAGGGAGAGGGAGAGGGAGAGGGAGAGGGAGAGGGAGAGGGAGAGGGAGAGGGAGAGGGAGAGGGAGAGGGAGAGGGAGAGCGAGTCTGTACGATTCACACCGGGCAATTACTGTAATCATCACTAACAACAACGACTATAATATTGCTGTGAATATCCGAATAATAACCGAACTATAAATACATAAACCCTGTTAATAATGATACGAAACCCGGCACGATAAAACCTGAGTTGATATTTATTTGACGTTTCGACTTTATCCTAAGCGTCATCTTCAGGTTTGCTCGCAGGAATTCTCGAAATCGAAGTCCCTGTTTCATTGATATAAAAGCCAACACTGAGAATAAAAATTCTGTTTCATATATATTCTACTAGTCATCTTTAGGAGTAGTAGTATTGTAACAAAATGGTGAGATGAGACCACTTCTACTTTTTTGAAAAATTCTTTATGAGGGATTCGTGGACAAATAGCCACATATTCTTCGACCTAAAATATAGACATTATTCAAATGTCACCCACTTCGTTTCAATTTTTACGTTATACTAGGAGATGATGTAGATGATGTTTTCCAAGGAAAGTTTTCATACCCTAACACAGTTTTGAGTTCATTTACCTCGGAATCTCAAATTCCATTCCGAATTAACGATTAATGAATTCCGTAGAGATCTGAAGACGAGTAAAAATGCGAAGAATTTTAGAATGCGTTTGATAATTTTTCAAGTTTGTATTTTTGCACGAAGACACCGATCAGCGGGTCGGGCAGAATCTCGCGGTTACGCGGAAATAAGGTAAACTTTTCACCTTATTCGTCGCTAATTGGTCAAAGTCGCAGACAAGTTACGAAATCATTATAACCCAAAGTCTCGCATCAAGATGGAAAGATCAGTAAACTATCATAACTTTTAAATTTGACAAAATATCATTCAGTCTATATTCGTTTTACATAGAATGAAGGCTTCGTATTTGTAATAGTCTCATGTACAGTTTGTTGCTGCTGCTGCTAAATATGAGCGCATTTACACATTTAACAATACACAATTCAACTTCCAGTCGCGGTATTGGTTAATCATTGAATTGGAAACAGGCACCTGCACGTGCACCTGTTACTCGATCCACTTCAAACCGTGTTTTTGAATTACACTTTAAGCACTTGTTGTAAGTTGTATAAAATGGTGACTGTTTGAGGGGAAGAAATAATATACTTCATGCCTAATGTAAAAAAGTTACGTTAACTAAACCGGCTCGATTTTATAATCAATATGACTGAAATTAAGTAGTCTGAAAAACACCTGGTCTCGATTCTGTATATAAGGTTAACGCAATATTGTGTGTTTATCCAACTGAATTCTGTTGAAAAATCAAACATTTCTTCCTCTATTTTGGATAGACTTTTTTCGTCGAAAATAATTGATTAAACGTCCATGAATAACCTATTGATCTTCGGCAGAAACGAGAGAAACGTCGAAAATAGTTTTTCTATAAATATGGAAACAATTTAAAGAATAAATGTATGTATAAATAGATGGTGAAATTGTTGAAAAACTATATATTTACAGCAGCGATTGATCGCCGATGATTGAATCCTCAAGCGAGGGTGGTGAGTTATGGAATTCACGACGGTGAGACTTTTTTGTTTTGTCTGCGAACAGTCAAGAAAAGATGTTTGAAAAACATTGTCTAAATCCTTCAACGGCGCGCATAAAGAAGAACTTTGAGGGAGAAATCATCTCCGACACGGAACTCACCTCGGAATACTAATACACAGACCTCATAGTATTAATATTTGCTTAATAAATTCTGCTATATATCATCATCAGTAGTTTCATATTACATAACCGAGGTGTATAGACCCGGCTATACATACATGTACGCAATAAACATATATAACTATCTGAGATAAAATCGACACATTGGTTCGATGATCAATGATCGCCAATATCTCGTCCGTCCGTCATAATACACCGTATAGACGACACCCGGCACTCGGCTAAATTAATGATAAGGCAACGAAACCACTCTAGATAAATTAATTCAGTTACTAAAGAGAAGATGTGAACCTATTGGTAAAAGCAATTTCGAGAAAGCAGTACTAGACATGTGTTCTCGTCGATTACACATCGACTTAAATATCAGTTTTCTCTCTACTTTTCCCGATACGGAGAATAGAAAATTCAGCTACTTTTGTTCGAG
Organism: Tubulanus polymorphus; assembly: GCF_964204645.1. NCBI lineage: Eukaryota > Metazoa > Nemertea > Palaeonemertea > Tubulaniformes > Tubulanidae > Tubulanus > Tubulanus polymorphus. The sequence continues at coordinate 24,422,258 of NC_134029.1, forward strand.
TTGCTGTTGAATAACTAGAATTAGGCGTTATTTATTTTGTCGGTTAGCTGTCACCGGGGATAGATATGCTAATATTACATCAGGCGAATTGATGCAATTAAACGCAGCGCGTCCTGGTGACGTTCACATCTCGTGTTGAGTTAGTTTAATTGAAGAATAATCTGCGAAAATGAAACAGCTGTAACTGGTGAACCGCTGCAACGACAGACCGTGTTTTAATTGACACATGGATCAGCCATTTATAGACAAGCCCGGTCACACTAATACAACGAGATAGAGGAATTCAAAAAAATTCCTTTCAGCTAAAATAGTTTATTGATTCGATGTTTCGACCATAACTTAATAGCCAGGAATACCGCGCATAGCGAATACTTCAGTATTCCTGAAGATGATCATTAAGTTTTAGTCGAAACGTCGAATCATTAAACTATTTTAGCTTAAAGGAAATTTTTTGGACTTGATTTTCTCGCTTTATCGGTGTGGAATTCTCTATATATTGTCAGAAACACAGACACAGTGGTTTCACCGATGGTTACTGTACGGCAGCCATTGTTTCCAACCCAACCACAACTGCTCCACAAACTTGTCAACTAATATAATCCAATTTTGTAACATAAGGGTTTCATGTGACCATTTTTTAAGTTTCTATATAGAAATATAATTTGCTGCGAGTAAATACAAATATTTTGAAATTTCAAACCGCTTACACAGCTTAAACAGCTGTCTGGGCGGTTAATGTTAACCTCCGTAATTTGATGCGATAGCGGTCATTGAAAAAATACATTTCAACATTTTCAATCACAATTGTATATTTCCATGTATCTGTACGAAACCAACCAGATTGAACAGGTTATAAGTACCACATCCCCAAACACGTCCTGTTATCATGGTTCATTGATAAACAGACAAACATAAAACTCACTAATATCTATAGCCAGAATTTAAATCTTTTTTTACGACAAGAAGAAGAAATTAAAGTAAATGCGGCGACAACGCTATCGGTTTTTTTGGAGCTAATATGCTAATTCGACGATGACGTCACAGTGTGGAAATAATATATTCGTCGAAGTTTCTGCAGAAACAAGTTGTTGTTTTATAGATTACGTATTTCTCCCTGAAATAAACACTTTTCAAATCCTAGCAGTTTCACGACTTTATATACAACGACAGATTTCTCGATTTAAAACTGAAACAAATGGAACTGACTGATAGACGGACGGTAGTGTGCAACTTTTAAGGATTAGTTTTCTTTGAATTGTCGCTTCAAAAAGCTCCCAAAGAACAGTTTTCCAAAACCCTGAGCATCTACATCACACATTTTACACAAAAGGATTTTTTAAAATCGAAAACAAATTTCAACTTACCGATTTAGTAATAATATGACAAATCACGTGAACAGTTAGTGAATTCTCCTCGTTCAGAATATGGTGATTTTTCACGAAGCAACAAACGCTCGTCGGCTAACTCCTCAACAGCGCGCCGTAACACCAGCCTCGATACTCAGCCGAATACAGTGACGTCTGGTGGTAAAATATCCGAACTAAATGATGAGGATGGCCATCAGGAATATATATGTTGTCATTTAATGAAAACGAGAAAACTATAACCAAGGAATATTAGCCCCAAAACTGTATACCCTCCTAACACCCCCCTCGCCACATCACACTGATATTAGATATCGCTGACTTGAATCAACTCGAGCGAGTTTTTTTCAGATTCAAATCTCTTTTCTCATAATCCGACATCACTTTTAAGAGTTTCAAACAAAGAGAATGAAAAATTAGCGATCACTTCATTCATAGGATAATCATTTACTCATTTTTGTGCTAAAGAAATAAAATAGAATATACCGAATTTCAAAACCTAAGATTCAAAAACCAATCGAAGATTTCAAAAACAAATCCAATTTCTTAGGATCAAACAGGGCGGTGTGAACTTCAAAAAAATTGTGGTCGTGGCACCTCCTGTAATGTGGTTTTATCATTTTATGTGACCACAGTCTGTGAGATCGTGATCAGATCGAGACGGCAAACAAACCTTACACAGACCACTCATACGCGATCTATAGATTGACCAAATACGTCGGATTTTGATTGTTCTGGTACAAACCAGTTTGTGGCCTGTACGACAATAGGTCACGTTATTGTTATGTGAGGAAGGTAGTGGCCCTACTGAATGTATGTTCTGTACACGAGAATTTTACAATGAAACTGCGAGTAAAATCACTTTATTTTTAGTATGGGATTTTATTTCATTGTTTGTCTTTTTGTGGTTTTACATCATGGAAATGTAAACAGTAAATATACGATAGAATACAAAATTTTCTTTTTAATTTTAGAAATGTCGAAACTACATAAAATTCGATGTGATCCGTGAATTCGGATCGTGTTTTTGCCAAAGAAAATAGTCAAAATAGATTATGTCTGGTGTGAACGAACTGTATCGATTTTATCCAACGTAAATTTTCTGAATAAATACAAGATCGGATATGTTTTCATACTAAGTGAAGGCGTTTAAATGAAGTCGATAGAACCACCAATAAACGATGGATATTCGGGGGACCGCTACAGGAGGCAGTTCCGATCGGGTAGTTTGATTGAACGTTAGTGTTTTTGTTTTTTCTACTCGATGATGTCGGACTCGTGTAACGATAGTTTGTCGTGTAAAGATCGCGCATTAATGATGATTACTGGTCGCGCTAGTTTACCCGGATATTCCCCGCTGTTTATCGACTACATGGCCGGCAGCGAACAACTAAAAACTAACTACGGAGCTTTTTTATATCTAGTCGGTTATCTGATAATGATAACTGTTGGTATTACGGGTAATACCATCGTTCTTATTATCATGTTTCGTAAGACAATGCGTCGTTATTCCTATTCGATCTATCTGATGTCTATAGCCGTCATGGATAACTGTAGTTTAGGAATTTGCGTCGTTGCTTGGATAAACGTATTCTCACGTTTCGTCTTCCATCGTTTCATTATCATGCCCTATATGACGTACATGGGTTGCCTGGTGACCGATTATTTCGTCACTTTAATCCTGTTCGTCGGTTTATGGTTGGTAGTTCTTCTATCCGTCGAGAGGTTCGCTGTCGTCCATTTCCCGATGTCCAGTCGACAAGTATGCACGCGCAAAACAGCCGCAATGGCGACGACTGTAGTTTTTCTAATTCCCGCTGCGGCGCTGGTAGTCTATCCGGTGACGCCATTTTACTATCTGATCACCGATTACGCGGCCGGTAAAGAACTGGTGCACCGCGGCGCCTGTTGGTACCGGCGCGGTTATTCCTATTACGCCTCAGTAACGCGCTCAGTAAACATCTTCACTTCTACTTCGCTGGTGATCATTCTAAATTCGCTGATAATCTTACGTCTTCGCTGCACGAGTGATAAACTCGGTGAAACGACTACAAAATCCGCCAAAACGGCTAAAACCACTAAAATGCTAGTATTCATATCTTTATCATTTGCTGTATGTATGGTACCGATGGCAGCGGTTATACTATTCAATTATACTGATTTCGATTTATCGGATGAAACCTGGGGAGCTTTATACAATATACAGGATTTCTTTTACACTCTTAATCACGTTATTAATTTATTCATTAATTTAACAGGGGATGAAATCAGGGGTGAGTTCAATAAGTTGACCAGCACGTGTTAAACAACGGTTTAGCGAAGAAACACTCACAGAGTCACGTGTTAAGACGATTAATACGGGAGCGCCTAAATTCCCACAATACAGAAAAGAAAAACAAGAGTAAAATGTTTTCTTGAGCTGTAGTTTATTTTCAACGTTTCCACTATATCCTAATATTCCTCAAGATGAGTATGAGGATATAGTCGAAATGTCGAAATAAACAACTATTAGCAGCTCAAGGAAACATTTCAGACTTAATTTTCTGCATTGTGGGATTTTATCGTATCATAACGGCTTGTACATAGGATGCTAGATCTCACATTTGACAGGGCGTGGTCACTTAGTCATCGCATCTTACAGCAACTATATTCCTATTGTAACTGATGATATTCTCGCACTTGTGATTAGTGGGTATCATTACAGCTAAATTACTCTCGTGTTTCAACAAACGTCGATTCGATATCGAAAGAAAATTGCTATTGATTGGAAGATTGTTGGAAGATCGCCAATTTTCTGGCGCCAAGAAGAAGTCGAAAATTGATCTCGAAATTTAGAGATTAAATCATTAAACACGTGAAGTTTTATTCGTAGATTTAAAGTCTCGTTTATTTTGGATGATGTTTCTTATCGCTAGTGTAAATATGTGCTCTAACTATAGATCCGGTCCGGTGATTGGTCAGAAGGTCGGTGACGCGTCATCAGACATTCGCATCGCCTATCGGTTTACATCGTTACTGCTCGATATGGCTCCAAATTGGATTATATTTTTGTTTTTAGTTTTTATCGGTACCTGGTATACCTTTCTACAACTTTCTATTCTACGATTGGAACTCTCGAATCGGACCTTAACTCGCAAACTTGCAAACTCTTAAATAACTAGGGTTTTTTAGCGGGAACTAATCGTAAAGGTATATTTACAATTGGTAAAGAAAAAATTAACGGTTGAAATTATGTTTTAGATGAGGGCCAACTAACTAGCTATACCACTAACATCAATTCTATTCTATGAATCAATAAAAAGATAAGACATATCACACAGGTCGTACCGGAACTTTTCAAGCCACCCTGTCATCATCGTTCAACTTCGGATTCGATTTTCCGTGGCCCGGGGGGTCTTTTCTTTCTCACTGAAATCATGGACGTATCAACTCTAGTTTATAAGTCCATGCTGAAATATTACTTACCCGATTGAATTCGGACCACTCTTGGTTTCTCATCACTTGGCGAGTCTGTTGTATCTTCCGTGTAGCTGTACAACCAAAACCTATTTATTTATGCAACCTAAACTAAACTATTTTTATCTATATCTAAACCTATAAAACATAATTTCAGCCGTTAATGTTAAATAAATACCACTTACCTTACAGCGACCTTGCGACGCGATAAACCAGCGATTCGAAAATACAACTTATTATCCTCCGATTGAAGAGTCAATTTAATCCTTTGAGTTGATAGTCAAATGTTATTTGTCATAAATAGTATATGAGTTCATTGCGAGAATGGTCCAAATGCCTTATCCATGAATTATTCCGTGTAAATTCGCTAAGTTAATGTTGGAACGCTATTTTTCCTTTTTGTGTAAAATCTAAGCACACGTGCAGACTGGTCGGATTTCCAAATGTCATGACGACTTGTACGAGCACCCAACAATGTTCATGGCCTCTTAGTAAATTTCGTAAGCGCGGCTGCCGGATTGGCTGCATCGCCAATAACCCGAAATATGACAAGGGATTATTATAGGCCCTGGTCATTCTGGTATGACGGTCAACAGACACAGGTGGTAGCGCATCAAAGCTGCATGGTGCCGGGAATTTTAAAGTGTAACCATGAATGGATAAGCGGTAGTAAAGCCTAGTAAGTATAACCTCGGCGCGGCGGGTCCCGGCTCAGTTTAATCATGAAACTACCGTAAAGCCACCATTCAAACGTGGAGAAAAAATCAAAACATGTTTATAACTCCGGCCTATTTGGTTACAAAGTTTCAAATATTATGTACTCAATATTTCCAAAAAAGAAACATTGTCGAAGTTGGTCCGCCCCGCAAACTAGTGAAACTAAGTCCGTGATCCGACATTTCCAATTCCGCGAACATTCAAGTCCGTCGACCGGCTATTAGTCGCCACCGCGGATTTCAACCAATCAGCATCACGCATACAAAGGCCGATTCTTTTGTACTGAATCTTAAAATTCGAGGCAAAAAACAAAAAACCATCGATATTTTACCATAAATCAGAGAGACACGGCGATATTTACCGCTAATCAGAGAGATACAGCGATCAGAGATTGTCTTATAGCAGCATCGGACAATAATAAGTGAATATGAGTGAGGAAACAAAGGTAAGGACTGTGTCAGTGGTGTGCACCTCTCTCTCAAATCTAGACTATCCCCCACTCCGCATTGCCAAATCTGCTAAATTATTGCATTGGCAGTAATGACATGGCACTGCTGCCAGGGGCAGGGCTCTTTCACGATGAAACTAGACCTTTTCCTCCTCGTTCTCGTCAGGGGGTAAGAGAGAGTTTCTGTATAGAGACTTCAACTGAGAAGCCGTAAGCTGTTGTTGCGCCGGGTCGGTGTCCTCTCTAACCACTAAGTACATTATTTCCATTTTTTAAAATGGAGAACAAGTTGTCTGATTAGGTTTAGGGCCTATAATAAAAATTTAAACAAATGACTCGTAAGTTACCTCTCCCTCACATGGATGAGTCTTCGTTCCGAGTTTAGGGGAGCGACCTGAGGGCAGGGGGTAGAAAATCGGTAAGGTTCATGTTTAGGCAGGTGCTCCGATGTAGTTAAGCTCTCCTCATACAAAAAAGAGGGTTTATGTTAAACAGTGTGAAAACGAGGTGTCACATTTATACCCAGCTCATTCTGACATACATCAAATGGTTTTTATTGATATTTTTTTTGCAGGACGTTAAACCTGGATCTGAACATATCAATTTAAAAGTCAGCGGACAAGATGGAAGCATCGTACATTTTAAAATAAGAAAGAGTACTCCTTTAAAGAAGTTGATGCAAGCGTATTGTGATAGACAGGTGAGTAGTAGTCATCTGCTGGAGTTAGCTCCGGACCAGGTACATACGCGCAATGGCCTGATTTATTTTCACGATTGGCAAACTTACGGTTTTTGAATTTTGGTGTCTTCTGGTGATGAGTGACACAAAGTTCCCCTTGAAAAGAAAGTCCCCACTGAGGAAATGAAATAAATCATTCGGGTTTATATTTTGTTAAAGTTCACACGTCCCAATATCAGGGAATGAAAACCAACTATCAACTGGTTTTATTTGAAACAAGTTTTCAGCTCAACTAAATCCGGTGAATATTGATATGAATGATTTTTATTTCAGGGCGTTTCTTACAAACAAGTTCGATTTGTATTTGATGGAAACAGAGTGAATGAAGGAGATACACCTTCCCTTGTAAGTATAGTACAGGAGAACTCCGCTGTAAACTGGCTGCTTTAGAGTGAAATTCCTTACAGATTCATTACTAAACTTGATTCATCCCCTACTTAGTAAACTACGTTACTGCGTTAATGTTAGGTGAATGTTATTGAGGATGTAAAAATCCTAAAATTCTATGATCTCATAAGTCTGTATTCGTTTTAACTATGTAAGAGAAATTACGGCCCAAACAGAATGTTCTGGAATCAGGCGGAGTCTACTGTAGACTCTGTCTCTTACTGCAGTAAAACTTTACCTTAATTCGTGTTTCACATACTAAGTGAGATTCTTTTTCCCTGTATGTTCCAAGACTAAAAGTGATTAATTCGATTTTGTTTGTGATTACAGTTAGAAATGGATGATGAAGATACAATTGAAGTGTTCCAGCAACAAACAGGAGGGATGAACACTTGATCGCAGTCGACGCTAATGAATCTCAAGTGTATAAAATCTTATTTGCCATGAAAACTTTTTTAAGTGACCCGATGTGTTGTAGTATGAATGAACACAGCAATGTCTCATCTACAAAAACTAATCCTGCATTTATTCGCACAAAAATCAGAAACGAAATTTAATCACTATATTTTGCGTTCATCTAAGTTTCCTGAATTTGAAGAGTATTTTTTGTGGTCCCAAAATTATTATTTTTGTCGTCATTTTATGTGCTTAATCTGTGTACATTTGACTCGTCCTAACTGACCTACTCAGTGCCTGTGTCAACTCTATCAGAACCAATCACGAAATATTAAACAGAAATCTCAATGCTATGGAATAAGGCAGTGTTTAATGTGTGGAATTCGAAATGTCCCAGTTTGATTAGATCGCTGAATGAATTCGTACTAATCTATTACTGTGGAGTGAAATATCGAGATCTGTAGAACTGTGTCGTGTATGTCTGTCCCGATCCGGTTTTAATGTTCAGTTTGTGTATCTTCACCGCACAGAAATTAGCTGTTTATGATTTTACTAAGTTCCGATGAAACGAATGTTCTCGACTTGTCCGAACGCCCGTCACACCTTGTATCGTCGACACCTGCAAACTGTGTCATTTGTCTCGTCGCAGCAAACTCTGAACTGTCAACGGTTCCTGCAACTTTGAAGCAGTTCCGAATGGTTTTAAACGCAGTGTGCTTGAAATACATGTAATTCATGTTGAACTAACGATTTTTGACTTAAAATTAGTTTTTGTGTGAATTTGAGAAGCTTATGTTAAGTGTTATTCAAAATCTGTTCGAATTTCATAGAAAATGATAATAAAATGACTTATATATGTATATACATTATATATAAAAACTAAACTTATGACTACTGTTTTTATTATTTCCTCCTTTTGTAATTTTCCTTTCCTCTCAGTTGGCTATACACGTATAACTAATATCGCCTTCCATTCAAGAAGTTCTATTTCTCAATAGAAACCGTATGGTGCTGCCACCTAGCACATTGTTTTTTGTATAACATGAGGTCGTCGGAGTTCATTACAGTTTAATCATTCAAACATTGTTTTAGTGAATATTTGTGTATTTCGAATGAACATTCCTTGGTTCCTACTAAACTGTTGCACCACCTCCAGACATTCCACATGAAGTGGGGTCCTCACGTGGTTAGAATGCGTCCCGGTAAAAACTGCTGCATTTAACTAACCCCAACACGGACCTGGCCAGCCAGGACACTTATTCCAAATACACACAAATATGTATTCAATAATTTTATTAATTCCGATATTAATCAACGATAAACGTAATTTAATAACGCACATAAAATGATTGATTTGTTATGAATTTCAGACAAAAAACTACACGTAGGTTAGGACCAGTTTTGACGCGAACACTATCAATCATCCCTGAGTATTAACTATTTTGAGGTATATGAATTGGCTGCGGTTATTTCAGACCACGTAAAGTTACAATGATATGCATTGTTTCATCAATGACCTGAATTAGCGCTGGCAAAGGATACTACCTTACTATATAACTATGTATAAGTTGGACCAGACTAAAAAAGTGCCTCTTTAACATTAAGTTCATCTCCGATGTTTCCAGGAGTGAAATCTTGGTTGCGAATTATGGTACCGCGTTTCCCTGGTATATTCGTTGTATGGCTTATTTGACCGAGAAGGAATTCGACTTATCTGTTGAAGCAAAGTTCAAGGTTTCTCCTTCAAAGAGAGAGACACAATAATCGAATCGATGTTATATCATTTGTTAATGTTTCATCAGATTTCATCGTTAATGTATAAAAGAAATACCCGTTTGTTCTTGGTAGACCTCCACAACGTCTCCTTCCTCCATGTATAACTGTAATATCAGAAACACATTATTTACACTGCACGAACATTATACGCGCCTGTATTCATTCTATATATTCGCCAAATGTAACTTGGTAAAAATTGATAGACTCTATTTCCAACTGGCAGTTTTTACTGCACTTTGTTAACAGTCTCAAGGCAGAATTCGAAATAAACTTACTTGCTTTGGTGATACATCGTCAGCTATTCGATTTCCATCGAACAAGAATCTTAGACTATTCAATGATACGCCCTGAAAGAAATTACAAAACATTATCGGGATAAAGAGCTCATTTAGTTTGCGAACAGTTTGTAATGTGAAGTCTCTGGGTCAGACTTAAAGCGGTATCGGTCCTAAATGTCCACAGTAGTTCACCCCTCCCAGTTCAGCCAGCGGCTCGCCACGCACCTGTCGATCTGCAAACGCTTGCTTCAATTTCTTTAATTGAGTAGTTTTCTTGATTTTGAAATGAACCTCGCTATTATCGCTTCCCACAACTTTCAAATTGATGTGGTTTTCTTCAGGATTCTGAAATAAACACATTTGAATTAGTCAAATCGCTTTTGTACGCGGGTAAGCAATTGGGCCCAAGTGTCTGGGTGGCTGGGCGACTGGGCGACTGGGTGACTGGGCGACTGGGTGACTGGGTGATTGGGTGTGGCTGGGCGACTGGGTGGCTGGATGACTGTGTGGCTGGGTGACTGGGCGACTAGGTGACTGGGTGATTGGGTGTGGTTGGGCGACTGGGTGACTGGACGACTGGGCAGCTGGGCGACTGGGCGGCTGTGTGACTGGATGACTGGGTGACTGGGTGACTGACGACTGGGCGACTGGGCTACTGGGTGACTGGGCGACTGGGTGACTAGGTGACTGGATGACTGAGAAGGGGGGTGGCTGGATGGCTGGTGGCTGGGTGACTATTGAGGGAGTTCTAGGGGTAGACCTTACATCTGGCCTAGTTCCTACCCCGAGTTTTACACACTTACCTCATTGAACTCACTCATATTGACTGATTTGTTGTTTGATCGGACAATCCGGTCTACGATAAAACTGATATTAAATCGCTTGTAGTATGCGCGACAAGTCGCTGTTTTTTTTTCTGAATTCCTCGAAATGTTTTGTTGAATCCGAGCATAGGATACATACATTTACGTGCAATATAATATACAAACCAGTCTAAAATCAGTGAGGCGACCTATTTTAAAATCGGTCACAGTCCGTTCACAATAACATTCAAGAACTAGTTTTGAAATATTTCCGACTTAGAAAGGTAAACGATGTAGGCCTGAAGTTAACTCTCAGATAACTACATTCAATAAAATAGCAGAACAGACTATACACTCATTAAACGTGGAGAAAAGATGAAATAATCTTTAGATTCCTCCATACAATCTGAATTTTGATTGATTTTAATCTTTTTAATTTGTATATAGCCGGTTTTAATAATTTATTTGATTTATGTGAGAAAATAGAAACCGTATACTTAGCTACTGGGTCTGTTATGGTTAGCTTTGATCAGGATGTTATTAAGGCATGTACAGGGTAGAGAGGCGGCCGACCGGATCAACTTGTAGAAATGGGTAAAACAAGATATCAATTCTACAATAAATGTTTTAATTTTACTAATAAAAATATCAAGTTTCTTTTCCTCATCAAATGATAAACAATTAATGAATTCATGTGACCTATCTAATTACTTTTACTTGCAGTTTTTTGTAAGCAAATATTGCCATGGCTTAAACATATTTTTATGGTTATAATTAGTCACACGAGTGATTGCTCACACTCTGTAACGAGAGGAGACCAATGCTAATTCTAGTCGTCGAAATGCATTATAAAGTCAATATATATTTCTTATTTGAGGAATGACAAAAGATATTTGTAATTAGTCACACGAGTGATTGCTCACACTCTGTAACGAGTGGAGACCATTTCTAATGCTAGTCGTTGAAATGCATTATAAAGTCATTATATATTTGTTACTTGAGGAATGAATAAAAGCACATCCATGTATGGATTATCTGCAGTTAATTGGCATTCATTATAAACCGAAAATCCACATGGACGCCGTTGAACTCGGTAACAATAGAGGTTCTTATGCGTCCACGTTTCTGATCAAAGTCGGTAGCTTGCGTTAAGGCTGACTTATATCGACAAGCAACGCGACGCCTACCGACGCAACTGGGTTTATTGCCGATTAGCGGCAACTAGCGGCCTACGAGAGGCCGCCAGTTGCTGCTCAATCGGTTCGACATAAGCCGGCTTGCGACGGCAACCCAACGCCTACCGACTCGTTGCAAGCCATATCCGGCTAGTTGCCCATGTTCTACTCCGGCCTACGGTAGGCGGACAGTTGCTTTCGATCACAACCGACATAAGCTCATCTGCGACGCGACGGAACTGAGCGCAAGGGTTCCAGCCAATAAGAGGCCGCATATACATAGTACAAATTATGACCGCTAGTTAGCGTCATTCGTAATTAGTCATAAACTTTCAAAATTCAAGTATTTCGAAACGTTAACCAAAGTTTCAGCACGGCAGATGACTGGACTGAAGATCTAGAAGCGAAATTGGTAGAATTATGGTGTGAGCGGCCATCTTTATATGATGTCGCTAGCTCATTGTATTCAAAACAGAATCAGAAAGATAAAGATCTTAAAGAAATAGCTTTTCTAATAGAAACGTATTTCCCAATAATTCAAAATAAATCAAATTTATTCTCAAAATGCTTATCACGTGACCATCTGGGCCGTTGCAGTTGCCAGTAATCGTAACCGACATAAGCAGGGAAGCAACTGGGAGGATCTCGTATCCCGATAGTCGGCCTCAGTTGCCGCGAATCGGAGCTTAGTCGACATAAGCTGGGCTGCGATCGCGGTCGCTCTCAGTTGCGTCGGTAGGAGTCGGTAGGCGTCGCGTTGCTTGTCGACATAAGCCAGCCTTACACGTTCTGTGGTTCCCAATACGTCAGAAGCGATAAACACTAGTGAAAACATGGCCGATAAGACAGTGTCAAAAGCTATCCCAATATCGTGTGAAACTGCAGCCGAATTGCTGCAGGAATTGTACGGACTCGACTGCGGCGCGGACTTGAAGTGTCTCGGTGGCCTTTACGATGCTAATTTCTACCTCAAAACGACGAAAACGAGTGAAGAATTTACGCTGAAAATATTGAATTCTGAACAATCAAAACATCCGCAACAAACAGGTAAACATGACAAAAATGCGTCTTGAAAAATTGACATGCCTATCGAGATGATTACGGCATGAATGATCCCAGTGCCGTATTTGTATTAACATCCTGTTCTCAAGCAATCGTTAACAGTTTTATGGTGTATGATACTGGTATGAACATCATATATCTGAATATGAATAGAAGATATAGATTTAGTACCGGCCCTAATTTAGACTTACAAGCCATCTATATCTATATGAAATGATTACAATACCACGAATACGTTATAGAAAGAATCTCTCTACGGAATTAATAGTTAAAATTAGATTTAAAAGTGAATTCATTTTTGACCATGCAGTCATTATAAAGAATGATCTGGTGACTAGACATAATTCGTATGAATGGAAACTGTTGACAAGGTTTTCAAAGTAGAGTCAATATCTTAAACTGTAATCAGTAAAACACGTAGTAAAACTAGTATTATATAATATGTATGTATGTTTGTGTATAGCGCTGTATATACTATTCAGTATTCAATTACTGATTATGTCATTTACCAATACAACACGACATATGTGTCTAACTCGAAGCGACACTTTTTTTCCAAAAAAAACATTGACTAAAACGTTTTATATCACATGTATTATATAATGGGATGCATTGCCGCAGGTAGATATATCAATCAATATGCCGTTCTTTCAAAATGTGAGTTTAATTCTTTTCGCAATTTGAGAATAATGAGGGGATTGATTTACGCACACGAGGCTCGGAACAAAGACAAACAGAAAACAGAAAACGGACGCCCCGCCTCACTATACCGTACGGTGCTGCCGCTATGCTCAACACTAGCGGAATTTTCATACACTGACGTTAGCTAACTCTGGCAATCTATGTAAGTCTACTGCCAGAGTTGGCCCGTGTTAGTGTATGAAAAATCCGCTAATGATAGACATAGCGGCAGCACCGTACGGTCTAATGTATTTCTGCGTTGTCCCTCCAATACCTGCATGGGTTTGAGTGTAAAATAGATAATCAAATAAAATAAAGCAGGCGCTCAGAATTCAAGCGTTGATGTATGTTTATCAACCTATATATTGATTATAGGTAGTTATTTTCTGTACAAGTGTCATATTTATTCATAAGATCAAAACCCATTATATACACACATACGATACCTCTTTCTCGATATATCATTGTATTAGATTTGTAAATGGTGGGTCGGTTGGATTTAGGGGGTCCGGGCCTTGGACCCCGCTAGTGGCCTCGAGGGTTGGAACCCGCTAGTGGTCTTTTACATGGCCGCTTTATCTAGAAAATGCCTTTTCATTTCTTCTGGACCCTGGCCTTCCAAATTTACCAGATCCGCTCCTGAAATGACTTTACAGTCCTTTTCTACTCCCACGATTTTTCTTATATTTTTGTTCCAGTTGCTCAAATAGAAGTCATGAAGTTTCTGATCGAAGAGAAAGATGCAGTTTTACCGCATACTTTATCAACAGTCGACGGCGATTTGTATCAAATTAGAGAAATTCCTTATGAAAGAACGACAGGTGAAAGAAAAGACACGAAGGAAAAAACAAAAGTTTAAAAATGAAATTTTACAAACGAACAACGAGGTGTCCTATTTGATCAAAATCTCCAAAATAAATTCACTATCTAATCTTAAATTTTGAAATAATGGATTATCGCATCTGACTGCGTTTGTTCTGTACCCATCAGGAGATGCGGAAAATATGAATGAATCGATGAAAAGTGGTTTGCATCTGGTGAGGTTACAGACGTTTCTACCGGGAACAGTTTTTCACGATATTCCAGCGGAGAAAGTTCCCAGTGGATTTTACTACCAGCTCGGTGAATCTATTGCCAATCTACAAAAATCACTTCTGGTAAAATCAACAGCCAACTCTAGTAAATGTTTGATATTAATTCAAAATGTCTAAAAGCCAATTGTACATAACGTGATTAGAATTAACTCTGGTAAAGTTATTAGTATTATGTTGTGTGCAATGAGTATCGTTTCTTTTTTCTAACGAAAGTTATCGAATCTAAAAGCGTCATACATTCTATATTTCTATGCAGGAATGTCCGGTCAATTTACCCCGTGTTCCACTGGAGGCCGATAAATGGAATCTGATCAACCTTCCTCGATTACGAGATTTACTTCCACACGTCAAGCATTCCGAACATAGACAAGTTCTCGACAACATAATTACAGAATTTGAAGAAATTGTTCTCCCAAATTTACAATATATGCGTTCAGGTATGTGACCTATATGAATAGGTGTACTGACGTCTTATTGGACGTCAAATGGCAGTGAACCATGTATAGTAACCGCATGCACATGATGTCCAATATGACGCGCAGTAAAATCAACTCCATCATCTCCATACACTTTGCCTGACTCGATAACGCGCGCACCGACTTGAGAATCATGAAAATAGATACTTCGAACAAATTTCATTAAATTTCACCGAGTAAGGAGGAGTCTGAACTGGGCCTTGGTTAATCAGGAACGGGTCCAGGGGAGGATGCAGGGGGCGCGCACCCCTCCGAAAAATATCAAGTTACCTTGAAATTTCTACACGGGAAAATTAAAGATATGGAAACTGAAATCTAAAAAGTTTACATTTATAAGCTTCTTTTTTGTATCTAAAATAGAGTTAGTTTCCCGATGAGCACCCTCACTGAGCGGCACCCTTCAATTACGTGATATGTCCTATTATGGGGTAGCATCCCTCCGTGAATCAGACCCCAGATCAGCCCCTGTCAATGAGGCCAGAAATCTAAACTTTCTATTCAACAATTGTTACCTCGTATAACGTTTCTATTTCATATAGAATATAATTCAATCACTGCTTATGTCTATATTTCTATAGGAATTCTACATTGCGACTTGAACGAGAAAAACACGATCATCTCCGAGTTAAACAACGACCAGATAAAACTCGCCTTCATTGATTATGGTGATTGCGGTCATTCGTATGTTGTATTCGACTTGGCCATCGCGCTCATGCATTTCACGTACGACAACAAGGGTCGTGATATATTTGAAATATGTCGCGAGATTTTACGCGGTTACGCTACGAATTTCTACATTACGGAGGCGGAAAAACGTGCTTTGAAGACTTGTATCTGCGCTAGATTCACTCAAGGTATTCTGATAGGATCGAGTATCTATGCGCGAGATCCGACTAAGACATCGGCCTTAGATTTCTACCGTAACGGATGGTCGGTTCTGGAGACATTCTGCGAAAGCAAAAATGATCAATTGTGGAGCGTCGGTGATCAGGACCCAGTTCCACAGTTGTGAGTTAGAGTTAACTCTGGGTTAAAATTAGTTCATTTTCAATTAGTTAACTCAGGTTCAAATCTTAACTCCGAACTGTGGAACTGGACCCAGGAGTAACTTTTATTTTCAATTTTGTTCTTTTTTGAGGTCGGGAATTGCTAGAAACTATAACAGCTTAAACAAAAATTTGTAATTCTTAATGTTCAAAATCCTCTGTTTACTAAAAATACGGAGCCCCATAACGATGTTTTCTGACCAGTCGGCACTCTTTATTTCACATACACACAAATGTATTCAATAATTTTATTAATTCCAACCAACGAAAAACATAATTTAATAACGAACATAAAATGATTAATTTGTTCAGAATTACAGACAAAAAACTACATGTATAAAGTTTAATTAAACATGACCCGATTTTAAAGCGAACTCTCTCAATCCATCGCTGAGTTTTAACTGATCTGAGGTATAAATGGGCTGCGGCTATTTAATATCACGTAAGAGAACTTTCCATCACATTTACTAAAAAACAATATCTGCACGAATACACATGAATATCGAATGCAAAATCCATATGACAGCTGAACAACATTCATATTTCACCACCTGCCGTTAAACCGACCGAGACCGAAATATGACAGTGCCAGAAAAAAAAGTAAATTATGATAAATTGATGAGCGAGCATCATTAATTATTTCGAGGCTGAATGTTCTCGAATCGAAAACAGCAGCAGCAGCAGCAGCAGCAGCAGCAGCAGCAGCAGCAGCAGTAGCCATTAAAACAACACACAGTAGAAACAACTAACTGAACTGTAAGTACTGAAACCGAGGAACATATTGATTTCTGTGTCGACTCCTCCTGAGTCGGAGTCGATTCGACTCTCCCCGAAATTCCTTATCAATAAAATCAAATACGTTCATATATTGAATATTTGCAGGTTTGAAACTCGTTTGTCCATCATTATTCAAGCGACAAGAATTCGCAGCAGTTCCAACGCCACTTAAAATGATAAGTAAGTCAAAAAAAATTGCTTGAAATGACAAGCGTCCGCGCAGCCAAACTATACCGTCCGGTGCTGCCGCTATGTTTAACATCAGCGGATTTTTCATACACTAACATGAATCGACTCCGGCAACCAAGGAGAGTCGACTGCCATGGTCAGTTTGTGTTAGTTTATACAAAATCCGCCTATGATGATCATAGCGGCAGCACCGTACGGTACCATTTGAATTTGCTACATCCTCCGTATACTATATACGGCTCTCGTTGCATCTTCACACATCAAGGGATTCGAACTCACTAAGTTAAAGCCATTCCCCGCACATAATAGTTCTCTTGGGTAACATTGGTTGTAGATATCAGTGAGAAAGGAATAAAATGAATTCTTGTTAGCTACTTTTACAAAACGTCCCAGAAATGAGTCGAAGTCATGATTTTTTTTAAACGCGTATTTTCATTTTCCGACATTTCAGGTCATCTTATTAAACTATCTTTACCGATTTTGAGTGCAATAATGGGCCTTCCGTTTGGTCAATACATAGCAGAACATGAAATAAGCCTTCATTAAGAAGAACATATAAATTAGATGGAATTCACTTTGTTGTTAACTGTTATCTTGAACGGTTATCTATAATCAATTCACAAAATGTATTGTTACATGAAGATTCTTTGGTTCGGAAAATAAATCTCAACATTATAGAAACTATTTCTATCGGTCTGAAATTATTTATTTGATCATCTGGATTTTTCCATCGGCGGTGCAGAGTCGTTTTTAACGGGAACAGATTTTGACGATATTCCAGCGGAGTTGTCGGTGAATCTATCGTTAATCTACAGAAATCACTTCTGGTTAAATGCATAGGGACAGAATACATTACATTCGAATAACATTAATTATAATACGTCAGAGTAGGCGGAAATAAGTTTACATTTGGCCCGGCTCAAACCTGACGGCGCCAACCGCGTGAAAATATTAATCGCGCCTATTTTTCGTTGGTTTCCGCGGAGAAATTTGTTTTTGATAGCATTTGAAGGCTCTATTTGAGATCAAATCGATTGATTCACCTTTTATGAATGTTGCGGATCCTCATCCTAATTCTAGGCGCAGCTGTTTCATATAGGCGATCTCAAGTACATTTAGAAATAATCATTATCGGCCCTGTTTATGTGTAGATGTCAATATATTTACATGTTTCGGTTTGTTCCCTTTGATTGTATATATTATTATATAATATATATAGAATACGATTATAGGTAGCGACATCATTAATGAGTTTAATATAACCTAATGACAATTCAGCTAATTTCATATGGAAATCGTTCTTGTGCGAGAGAATGTCAATCTACCTGGTGAAGAGTTGATTTGGATGATACCAGAATGATTCCCTTTTATAACTACTGGATACGGCTGCACTGATCTCTGTAAGTTCCACATCAGACTGGTTTCATGCCACATACAAACGTGAAGAACCAATCTAAAGGTAACGAAGAAAAAATATTTTGTGAAGCTTAAGTTACGTAGTAATTATGGCGCAATTCATGATATGCCAGAAAGTTGCGGTAGAAAGACTAAGGAACCAGTTCCACAATACGCAATTTGTTATAGTCTAGTATTATTTGAACTTCAAAAAAGGGTCAACCTAATCGCTACCACCCGTAGAAATATGGGCCCTTTACTGTCGGGGCTTAACACAAGTGATTTTAGATACCGGTTCATAGACTTTTATTGTAATAAGTTCCCGGTGTTATAACTGTATCGAAGAGTCTACGTACAACGTTTAAAAGAGATTTTGAGATCGAAGCATGTTTAAGAATTTAGTGTCCAGAGCTCTCCCGATATCGGCTGAAACGGCAGCGGACTTAGCGCTGGAATTGTACGGAATAGTGGCGGTTGATGTGAATATCTTGGACGGCTACCGCGATGCGAACTTCTATATTAAATCTCAAAACTGCGAGGAATATGTGCTGAAAATAATGAATGCTGAGCAGAGTAAAGTACCTAATCGAACTGGTAGGTCAGTCAGTCAGTCAGTCAGTCAGTCAGTCAGTCAGTCAGTCAGTCAGTCAGTCAGTCAGTCAGTCAGTCAGTCAGCCAGTCAGTCAGCCAGCCAGCCAGTCAGTCAGTCAGTCAGTCAGTCTATCAGGCAGTCAGTCAGTCTGTCCGCTTATAGTCAATCAGTCAATCAGTCACTTTACGATGACGACGACTTCTTTTTCAATTGTAGCCGCCCTGATTCAGATAATGCAGTATTTGCGTGAAGAGAAGGCTGCACCGGTTCCAAAACCGGTGAAAACTATAGATGGGAATCTTTACGAGATCAAAGAAATAACTTACAACAAGAAGACAATTAGTAAGTTTCGGTGCGTCGGAGCACGATAGTTAGATGACTCATTTACCTGATAATGCTATTCATCTGTGCATTCGAAGCGAAAGATTTTAATTTCAAATAAAATCAGTTCACCTTTGCCAGCTCTTTTAACTTTTATCAATTCACTATATAAGAAATGAAAGTGTGTTCGGAAAAAACGAGACAAAAAAGAATCAAAACGAATTACAAAAAATACCTGCATACGAAATAAGACTTTATATGGAGACATTTGACCTGGAACTTGTGACCTAATTCTTACATAAGTTTGTGCGTTTGAAGTCCTGAAACTCGATAGCGTAATATCTACCCCAGTAACGGGACACAATTCTCACCGCACTGATTTCAAGTTATTTCACTTTGTTGCGAAGGATTCATGAAACTACTTGTGAACGACCTGGGCTGGGTTTCATAGATGTGGAAGAAAGATAGTCCCTTGGAACATTTTGAAATTTGTCAGTTATAACCATGGTTTCTCATTGTTACTATGGTGGTTGTCACCCAAATTGAGGATTTACCCTTAAGGATAACTTTGATACTCAGTCTATTAAACCGGGCCCAGGATTTTGAGTGCTTTAACATAATGTTTTGCATGAATGATATATTGCTTTTCTATTGAATTTCCAATGTCTGTTTCATGGATTCAAATTTCAATGATCGCTTTGAAAATGTCTTCGTTATCTCAGATACTGATGAATCCAGTGATTCGATGAAAAGTGGTTTGCATCTGGTGAGGTTACAGACGTTTCTACCGGGAACAGTTTTTCACGATATTCCAGCGGAGAAAGTTCCCAGTGGATTTTACTACCAGCTCGGTGAATCTGTCGCTAATCTACAAAAATCACTTCTGGTAAAATCAACAGCAAACTGAAGTAAATGTTTGATATTAATTCAAAATATCTCAATTGTGCAAAACGTGATTAGAATTAACTCGAGCCAGCTGCACAGTCCGCGTTTAGATTTAAGGCCAGTTTCGGACTTTCTAAGTTTTTAGACAATTTAACAACTTGTGAACCGTCTGAAGATTTAATACTACTTTTGGACTTTTGGAATTAAAATTACAATCGTGCAACTTGGCCCAGATGGTTAAATACCATGGTTGCAATCACATTGCAATCACCACTGTCACTCTGGATCCAGTTCTACAGTTGCAAGTAAGAGTTAACTCCGAGTTAAAGTTAGTTCATTTTCGATGTTTTAACCCGGAGTCAAATCTTAACTTAGAACTGTGGAACTGGACCCAGGCCTGTTATCCACCAGTTATAGCTCGCAGCCACCTTTAAGCAACTGCAGTCCAAAAAGGTTTCCATTTTCTAATGCTATTTTGTCTACTATAGGAATGTCGAGTTTCTCTTCCTCAAGTTCCACTGGAAGTTGACGAATGGAATCTAACGAACCTTCCTAAACTACGCGATTTACTTCAATTCGTAAATAATGCCGAACATCGACAAGTTTTTGACAACATAATAACAGAATATGAAGAAATTGTTCTCCCAAATCTACAGAATCTACGCGCAAGTAAGGACCGATGCTGAGCTACTTGATCCAGATACATATGAAGCCAGTTGCCCAAACGTTGTTTTAAGTTAATCAGCGGATAGTTAACATAGTGACAATAAGGGGTTTTGAGTTAATTTAGTTTTAATTCGTACATGTTCAAATATACGACGCATCAGCCGAAATGATTCATCTCATTATAACTATTGATTTTTTAGTTCGACTAATTTATGTCATCAATCCGGTGGTTATTTCAACCAACTTTTAAGAAACTGTTTTACAGGATGATTCACTATAGAATCTGCGCGGTTTGTGCTGTTTTTGAAATGAACAGTTTTAACCTTTACTCTTATACTCTACTATAGAGGATGTACTTTATTTTTTTCAGGTGTGATTCACGGTGATATTACAACTGAAAATGTAGTTGTCGCGGGTTTAAACAGCGAACAAACACATCTTTCCTTCATCGATTTCGACGACGCAAACGTCGCTTATTTGATATTCGACTTGGCGATCACTCTCACCTACTATACATGCTACAATAAGGGTCGTGATATCTTTGAAATATGCCGGGAGATTTTATCCGGTTACACTTCGAATTTCTACATTAGAGAAGAGGAGAAGCGCCTTTTGAAGACTTGTATCTGCGCTAGATTCGCTCAGAGTATGCTGATAGGATCGAGTATCTATGCGCAGGATCCGGCAAAGACATATGCTATAGATTCCTACCGTAATGGATGGTCAGTTCTGGAGAAATTCCGTGAAATCACGGATCTGTGGAATGCATGTTCATAAGAACAGCTTTTTATCAAACGATCTTAAGAAAAATAATATTTCTAGCTTTTATCGCGTTATACTCTATAGGAGTCCACAGCCACTGTCGACCAGACTCTGCGCCATGCCGGTACACACCCCACGATAATGGCTTTTTACTAGAAATAGGTTTCCCCGTTTGCAACAAAGGAATTCCATTGAAAATTTCATTGGCTTATAGTAGTATAGACCTGAAGCGTTGTCACGGTACTGCAGCCCTGGGTTTGAAACACCAACTATAAACACATAGGTAAAAGGAAAAACGAAACATTTATTTTCGAATTTAACCAATAAGGTAATAAAGAATCAAGTATTTCAATAAAGAATCAAGTATTTCAATAAAGAATCAAGAATTTTCGACTTCAACTTAAAGATAATAAAGAATCAAGTAACACATACATGTAGTTAGAGAGAAGAGTTGTTGAGGAGCCGTTTCAACCCGATATCAAATCAACAAACCACGTAAGATACAGATAGACATGAATAAGTGAAGGTTTAAATGATTGCATTAGAAATTACGTGCGAGCTTTCGCTACTGTAGAGTTGCTTCTTCGGGAAAAAGTAAGACTAAAGTCATTTTTACAAAAACAACAGTATTTGACTGCTGTGAACTGATGTTTATCTCAGTGTAGGAGTTAACGAATAAAACCCATAGTTACTTCCGTAAAAACAGTTTATTGCCTTACAGTTTCCAGGTTCAAACTAAACCTGTTTTATTTGAACCTCTAAACTGTAAGGCAATAAACTGTTTTTACGGAAGTAACTGTGGGTTTTACAGGAAGGGAAATTAATCAGAGAATCATGCGGAGTGATTGCGGGTAATTACAAATTAATTCCTAAAAATGCTGCGGTTTCCTCTTGATAGACTTTACTTATACACCTTAAGAAGCTTCTATAAGAGCAATAATTCATGATTTCTAATGAGTTAACCTGCACAGTGAATACCTGTATTCACGTCTATCTAGACACGTGTATTTTGTCAACATATTGATATGGAATTTCGACAGCTTATGATCGGTGACGCGGTTTTACGAGCATGTCCGAGTAAAAACTGAACAGAGCTTTCGAACTTTTCTCTGTTCTTCCTCTTCAATTTGCTGCTCTTCAGCTACAACCATCGCCCAGACGGATAACATCATTGCGTAAATCGGTAACAATTTTACAATTCCACCTACAATTGAACACGGATGACGTAGTATATCAGGGGTTGTTGAATCAATTGCAGATCACAATATCCGTGATAAAACGATACGAGTAGAATCCCACAATAAATGAATTAAATGATAAAATGTTTATCTAAAACATATGAGAAATATTTCGGGTGGTTACTACCACCCTTCTTCAGTCTAAAATGACTTTTAGACTGAAGAAGGGTGGTAGTAACCACCCGAAATATTTCTCATATGTTTTAAATAAACATTTTATCATTTAATTCATTTATTGTGGGATTTTACTCATATCAGGGGTTGGTTTGGAACTGGTGCATACTTACAGCTTGGAGGAGTAAGATTCGCCCTAAAACCGGTGAATGTGACTATAATGTTTTGGAAAAACCTCCCCTGATTCTGAGATTCACAGTCCTAATGCTACCGGAGTAAAGCCCAGTTTACAAAGTATTTATCAATGATTTACACAGTTGAATACACGCGGTTCTGTTTGAGACGAAACTCGCTTATTACGATAGTTTCCATCATCTGGGCTAAGATATTTATATCAATGAAGCTTTGGATAATACGAAACCCGTTTAAAACGACAATTTCACTTTTGCCCAAATGATTCGTATATCAACGGGGTTCCATTACATAAAATGGATCCAGCCACCAAAAAAGACTTCATCAAATCTAGTAACCTATAGTTTGGTAGTTTAGGGAGTTAATTTAGTTTTAATTCGTACATGTTCAAATATACGACACATCAGCCGAAATGATACATCTCATTATAAATATTGATTTTTTAGTTCGACTAATTTTCATGTCATCATTTTTTTGTCATCATCATGCTATTTATAAACACCCATGCAATCAAACTGTTTACTTACTAATCATTTTGACCGAATGAACGACTGCGAAACCTCCGAACTGTTAAAAAATTCGTCTGAAAATGTTAGATATTAAAAAGATATAGATATATGATAATGATATATAATATGAAATATATACCTCGATAAATTTTGCTTGAAAAAGACGGGTAGGCGAAATCTCAATGAACAATGGAAACTTATTAATTAAAGTCCCACAATCGGAAAGCCGAAAGGTTATGTCACATAGTTCTTAAACATTCGATACATAAAATATTTTCTATTTCCTTGAAAATGGTTAGTGGGAAACCGAAAAATCGATATTTCATAGTAAATTTTAGCATTTCGATATCTCAACTCTGATTGTGAGATTTGGATTTTTATGTTTTAATTATTGAGAGATTTCGCCGTTTATTGAAGCAGTAGTGACATTCCCTACCTTGTAGTAATTAAGATTCTTTTCAACGTCTGATATTTCAGGGATAAAAGATTCAGCTAAAAGATAATCGCTTCGCAAATTAGGAAATGTTTGAGTTAACTAATTCTAAATACCATGGCGCTATACTAAAGCGATCCACCAGCCTGGTGGTAATAGCCGCTGTACGCATCCCTTACCTCTACTATTAGATCCCTTCAATGCGTATTGCAATATGAAGGGTTCAAAATACGACACGTTTAATGTGAAAATTATATGCGAAAAATATTTGTTTTACCGAAAAAAACTCCATTTTGGGGGAATAAACATCTGTCTGAGCGCGACAGGTGTCTGAAATATGAAACCAATTGAGGCAATAGTCTGTGCAGTTTCTGATCCTCGCCGACTGAAATTATGCTTGTTTTCTGTCATTTGAAACCGAATTGTGACAAATAATCGATATAAGAACACGTCAGACCACTGTAATTCGTTCGACGTTTGACCATATGTCATCAATCCATGTACCGGTATATGTATTTTAGAACTTTCCTTAAAATCCCTAAAGAAAAATCTTCCTATCTTAGATATCATAGAGGTCCTAATACTCTATTCCAGAACAAGTCATTCTTAAACAAGCTTTTCATTTCATTCCCCTTTTAAGCTACTCAATGTTAGGTTTTAGAATATAGTGATCTTACAGCAGGTTTATCTCAACACCAGTTCTTATGTGGAGTTTCGACTCGATTTAATGAGTTCTCAAATTGTAAATGAATTCGTTAATTTAAACCTGTTGAACTCCGAATCAAGGTGATATCATATAGACTATTAAACTATAGTCGTATATGTTACCACGCATTAATCTTATATTATACGTTTATTTGTCTGTTATAATGTGTTATTTTTTCATTGACAAATGATGTGTTTAGTAATTATAAACATTTGAACGCTCCACCCAAAAATAAGAATATACAACTGTACCGTACGGTGCTGACGCTATGCTCATCGTTAGCGGATCTTTCATACACCAATATTAGCCACCCCTGGTAGTTGAGTCATATCGAATGCCAGAGTCGATTCGTGTTAGTGTATGAAAAATCCGCTAACGATGAGCATAGCGGCAGCACCATACGGTGTATTTGTATTACAACATATTGAGTGCAATTATTGTTTCTGTAACATATTGTTTTTCTTATATTCTCTGTGATGTTTTATAATTATAAATACTTCTTGAGGTCACTCTAGTTACCTATCGTTGAGGTGATGAGCGTGAATAAATTTCATTTCAATTTCACCGTCATTAGTAGACTTTGGTGTAGGCCCAATGTTGCCCGCGAGTGTCTGGTGTTTGTAGTTCATTTACAATCAAATAAAGATATCCTCGGTGAAGATCTGAACACAAATGAATTGTGGGTGTCTAGCTGAAGGTTGCAGATTCATTCCACCAAACATGGATTGGAAGGAAATATTAAATACATCAAACAAGTTGATTTTTCAATGTCATGTATTAAAATAGTATATTTTTTCTCTACTTTATATTTACAAACTTTCACCTAGTGAAGAAAAAGAATTTATTGCCATCACAAAAATTCGACAATATCTTATTGTAGCAAACATGATTAGAAATTCAACAGAGACAAGACTTTGAATCGATCAGCCACGTCCATTCATTCATCATAAAAACAAAGCTATTACACTTAAACTTAACTTGGGTCGTCATCATTTGAACAAGTCATCTAATTACTGAACTCATCACTATTTTTGATTCCTAATCTGTTATTTCAAATTAAATTTACTAAGTGTAAGTCATAATTTTGATCAATCGTCAACATAATAATCGTCTAAACTACACCGATTTAAGCAAGTTTGACCATATTTTCAAAATTTAATAATCCACAAATAACATGTACACGTGTATAACCCTTACCAATTTTCACCGGCACAACAAATTATCTACAAAAACCACGACAGAATTTCAAAATAATTCATAATAAAATGCATGAAGAAACAATAAACATCAGGACAAAATATGCAAAGATATAATTAGAAGTTATTTGTTCAAATATTGGCGACACTTGCACGTTTCATATCAGAATATCAATATAGCACTCAGTGTTCTCATTGGCCAGTTAGCTGAATGACCTCACAAAATGGACCAATCACAATAGAGAACTAAATGTCTGTATGTACATATATATATCACAATATTCTGTATTGTGCACAAATACTGATTGTATATTCTACAAAGAGATGAGCTGGTGGGGCAAAGGTCCAGCCTAACGCCCATGGCAGAATCGAGCCCACAGTTACCTGTTGAATCGAG
The DNA here is from genome assembly GCF_964204645.1 of Tubulanus polymorphus. Lineage (NCBI taxonomy): Eukaryota > Metazoa > Nemertea > Palaeonemertea > Tubulaniformes > Tubulanidae > Tubulanus > Tubulanus polymorphus. Next base: position 24,448,528 of record NC_134029.1, read on the forward strand.
CCCATGGCAGAATCGAGCCCACAGTTACCTGCTGAATCGAGCCCATGGCAGAATCGAGCCCACAGTTACCTGCTGAATCGAGCCCATGGCAAAATCGAGCCCACAGTTACCTGCTGAATCGAGCCCATAGCAGAATAGAGCCCAGTTACCCGTTGAATCGAGCCCAGTTACAGCAGAATCGTAAGGAAAATGTTATGATGTATATTTAGTTTATGTTGTTGATGGAGTGAATGTTGCTGTTGTTACTGATGAGTATGGTATTGTTGTAGTCTGACGTGTCGTCGGGATCATCGTATAATTAGACGTGAGGAATTCTTCATGAATATGAACGTCTCCTGATGAGAATCCATTCAGTCGTTTCAGGGCATCCACGACACCGATCACAGTCCTACAAAACAGAGCAAAAATATCAATATAGGTACAGCAGAATCAGAAATCCACAGATGTTGGTGTTAAGTTTGATTTCTGGTTTAGAGTTGAGTTGATTGCCGATGTTTAAACCCGACCGTAAAATCTAACCGGAGATCTCTGGTAGAGATTGATTGGGCGAGTAGAAGAGCTAGGTTTTGTTTGTTTTGTGTTGTGTTGTTTATCTTACTTTACTTGGTTTCCCAAAATTAACTATTGGCTAATTCATCATGGAGGTTTAAATCAATGACTCTTTTTAGAGTCAATGATTAAAAGAAATTGGGTCGGTGGAGTCAGATATGGAGACAACTGATGTTAGATCGTAAGGGGACTGTTCTTATTGTGAAATAGACAAAACTTCATCAAAATTCATCAAAATCTTTCATTTCCAATGTGTACGTGTATAAATGAAAACACGAAATTAACTGAAGGAATTTCACGAGTGATTTAAAATCCGCAGAACTTGCCGTAAAAGTATTGATTAGGTACTAAAACGGATAAAAAGAATTGAAAACAATGATTTTACACTGTGTAAGAATAACACGTAGTTTGTGAATCATAATGAAAATGATCTGTGCTACATTTAAAGAATTAGAAAATCTATTTATTTTAATTCATAGTGTAACAGTGAATGATAAATACGTATTATTGTTTTTTTCTATACTGTGACTAGAGAGAGAGAGAGAGAGTTGTTGCTTCAGAAGTTCATAATAGAAGGTTTTACGGGATAGAACACAAACCCAGATTAACACTATAGACTCCTAGAGACTTCTAGGCCGAGTTCCACACTTACTGTTGAATTTGAATTTAGATTTAGAATTAGTTCATTTCCAATGTGTCCAACTCTTAAGTCAAGTTATAACAGAGAAAATTATAGAACTGGCTGCAGAATTCAGTTCCCCAATTGTGAGTTCAAGTTTACGCTCGAGACAAATCTGAACTCACAACTGCCGAACTGGATCTGTTCCTTGAAAAATTACTCATTCTCATTAACGCCTAAAAAGGCCAGCAATTTGTCTCTGGGTTGTGCTGTACATGAACCAGAAATAATACGATAACTAAACATTCTCCAACTCACCCTATCACACAGTGCACAAAAATCCAAGACAGCTAGAATTTGTGATAAGTAATTTTTTTTTTCTTTAAGTCGTCATAAATTATGTTAATAAATATAAGATTTTGGTCGCTCATCTCGTGTGCACCATTCAATAATACATGTACAATCTTACTCGATTAAGTCATGATGTTGTTGTAATGATTATTATGTAAACGACTTGTCCAAAAGATGACAAGATTTGTAGAGTAGACGTGTTAACTGGGTTTAGAATAAATAACGAGATGAGTAGTGCTGTATAGGTTAACTATTTATTTGAAGCACAAGCTTTCACGACTAATGTATAGAAGAAGCTTAATCACAATAATTCACCTGATGAAGCTTCTATACATTAGTAGCGAAAGCTCATGCGTCAAATAAATAGTTAACCTATACAGTACTACTCGTCTCGCTATTGATTCCAAATGATGACTTACACTTAGTAAATTGAGTACTTAGTAAATTGAGTTAGAAATACAAATTGAGACTAAAAAATAGAGATGACTTCAGTAATGTGACGACTTATCCAAACGTCGATTTACACTTAGCAAATTGAGACTCAAAATCAGAGATGACTTATCTGATGACGACTTACTTAAGTTTGACTGTACATGTATAAAGACTACTGTGATGAATACAATTAAGTGTGACATACATTTCATAACTAACACATGCACCTTATATCTGAAAGTGAACCAGCAGCCCATACTAAAACAAACTGAACCTGGTTCCACAGTTCCGAGTGAAGATTTGATTGTAACTCAGAGTTAACTCTAACTCACAACTGTGGATCTGGATCCTGAGTTCACAGTTAACTCTAACTCACAGCTGTGGAACTGGATCCTGAGTTCAGAGTTAACTCTAACTCACAACTGTGGATCTGGATCCTGAGTTCACAGTTAACTCTAACTCACAACTGTGGAACTGGAACCTGAGTTCACAGTAACTCTAACTCACAACTGCGGATCTGGATCCTGAGTTCAGAGTTAACTCTAACTCACAACTGTGGAACTGGAACCTGAGTTCACAGTAACTCTAACTCACAACTGTGGAACTGGAACCTGAGTTCACAGTTAACTCTAACTCACAACTGTGGAACTGGAACCTGGTACACACACTGTAGTATAGACCTCCTGTTTAACGGCTACTTACCCGAGTACGCCGATTAAAATCAGTGTAATATCAACAGTTGTTTGCCACTTAGACAATGATCTGTAAACAAAAATATAGATAACAAATATTTAATAGTACCGGTGCTAGAAAAGGGTTAAACCTTTGATGGAAAAGGGTTAAGGTATAGAAATAACTTTACAATAGCACAATTTAGGGAGCCTCTAAAAGGATTGTTGTACACAAAGTAATTATTTCAATTTTTAATGGAAATTAAAATATTTGAATCTTGAAATTTGGGTAAAAATTTTCAGTTTAGTTTGTTAATATTGAATCAGTATTTTCAGCAGCATTACGTGTGAATTTCTGTATTCACTACTTACCCTTTATAGATAGATAAATGAAATAATCCGGGTAGAATGAATGCTAATAGCGTACAACAGCTTGCTCCGACTAGAGCCATTAAATTAGCAAAATTAGGTATAACCATCACGACGATACCGGTCATGATAACCAACACGAACCGCAGTAAATTCTAGAAAACAAAACACATATAAATAGCACCCTGATTCATCGGGTGAAATTAACGTGGACTTTATGATTGTACGACAATAAAATATCTGATGGGTGTCACGTGCAAGAAACATTTTCAAATGAAAATGTCTCGGGTCGAGATGCAGTAGACCTAAAGCCAGTTCTAGTCAAGGGCTTAGATTTAAGAACAGTCTAAGACCAACTCCATTTGATAGCTCATCTAACAACTTGAGACCAGTATCAAGATCACTTTTGGTCATAGGTCACCACTGTGCAAGTCAGCTCTGGTGAAGTGTTGGCCATTTGTTTTAGTTGATGATGTTTTTAGGGTTAGGGTCCCGATATACATACCCCTAACCATACAGACTCATACGGAGCTCGTAGTAATTTTACTTCTAATAAATGAACGACAGGAAACATCATGACTAGAAAAATAAAATAATCAAATCATTTTAAAAGTCATAGTGAAGAGTTAAAACATAGGAAGTGAACTAAAGTGACAGTGGAACTAGATCCACACATTCGCACACGTACCGGGATACGTGAAGAATAGAGCTAAACATAAACATGATTTCACCATTACTGCAAAATCAAGTCCACGACCTGGAAATAAATAACTTTGTAAATTGAAAAGTCGAATGTTAAAGTAGTTTCATGAAGTAATATATCTAAATATTCACAAAAGGGATTTTTTGCTGTACAGGGTTTCTACAGGTCTGGAGGCAGTTTGCTCAAAAGTTGGTTAAAGTTAACCAGTGGATAGTTGACTATTAAAAGTTCATTGTTAACACAGAATCTATATGAGACTGTTTTCTTTAACCAACTTTTCAGCAATTGATCCCAGCTTTCTCAAAGTACAGTCAAAATGGGAGGATCTCGGAAGCTGTTTTGCTCTGGACTGATGAAATTATATTATAACGAAAAATGTAAATTTCACTAATATTTCTACGACAGATTTTAGTACATTGTATCACTACTGGACTTCGATGTACCAGACATCACGCGACCTATATGAACTATAGAGGATGATTAACCAATCAAGTGACGTGGCAACATTTACAACAAATGCTACCAATTTTTCAATTTTCTATAGAAATACTTAATAACTACACATAATGGCTTCTGGATTCTACTAATAGACACTATTTATCAGTGGTATCTATTTAAATACTTGTTCATATATGTGGCTGTTTTGATAGCTGTATAAATATGTATCTATTTCAATATATACAATAATTATCAATAGTTAATACTTTATGCATTCGTACATGTATATTCATATGAAAGCCTTACACAAAGTACCACAGGGACCAGTGGTTTAAACATTTGTTAACCCTTTCAGTGATGATGACAGTTCATACCATTAAGTGCTGGAGAAACCGTAATTTGAAAATTTTGGATAATTCCTCCAGCAGTGCCTTGCACAACAGGCATACAGCTATGAGTGTCCACTCGCTGTGAGGGTACACTTCACACGATAGGATAAAGTTATCCGAACCCCTGTAGAATGTGAGCCTCTACGTGACAGCTGTGGCAGGTGAGGGTAACCATTAGCCGCACTAATTCACGTACCTTTCGGTAGATTTAACGTTATAATAGGATTGGTTTCAGGTCCAAACGACTGCAATAAATACAAATAACATAATGAAATATATTTGTTTAATGTCTCATTGTTTATAGTGAAATCATCAATTCCATTATTTACCAAATATCCACAAGATCCAAACAGCACATAGAGTAGTGTAACGACTATCATTGTTAACTTGAAATATCTATAACACGAAGAAATATACAGGATTTTTAATACCGGTAATGCGTTCATCAGCAAAGGCGAAAAGTAGTTTCGACACAATAGGACAGGTGGTTCCATAGTCCAGGAGCAGGCTCCACATTGGAACTGGATTGGTTCCACAGTTCCAGAGCAGGCTCCACAGTGGAACTGCATTGGTTCCACAGGTAAGGGGCAAGCTCTACAGTGGAACCGGAGTTCACACTGAAAACTTACAATTTGAATAGATGTCGTTTAGATTTATCGACTGATGCTTCTAGTGATAGAATCATCCCAGCTCCCTATAATAAAAAACAGTGAATCTAAAACTATCTTCATGAACATGAAACAAGTAGCAAGACGTAAGATACTTCATTCAGTTTAGAAATTATAAGAGCTCAATCATTTTTCTATGCACTCATGATATGCACATGAAATTACGTGGGGGCACAGGGCTTTGTTACGATAGTCGGGGGTCCAAAATCAAAAATCCGATCCAGTATCCTATGCACCACCTTTTAAAAAAACCTATAATAAAGAAGTTTTCAAAGGTGGTACCTAGGATACAGGGTCAAATCGATTTTGGATTCCCAGCTTTCATGACAAGCAGCTGCAAGAGTGGGGGAAGAAAGACAACCTATATCGTATGCTGAGTATTTGAATTGAATTGTGTTTTTGTTTCTGACATTCATAGAAATCTAATAATCAATACTGTAAATATCTTGTGCACGTTGTTGGAAAGTGAAACATCTGGTCGACTGATAAAACAGACAGAGATTGACTGATTCCACTGACTTATAACTGATTCGACTGAGGCACATTCAGTAAACCTGAGACAATCAATGGTAAATGCACAACACATGTTACAGCCACGTGAACCAAATTTTGATTGTGATTTCCATATTGCAGTGAAGGCTTAAGAATGATGTTAATAAGTTATATAACCAGGCTGGATCCAGCCATGCGAATTAATTAGACTCCATATATTCAAACATTGAAAATCAACTATATGTCTTTACAGTCAAAAATTCAAATATGTAACTGGGTCATGAAGGTTTTTGAATTAGTCTGGGTAATAATGAGCATTATGTAACTATGTTCAGGGTTCCACTGTAAGGGGAGAGTCTAGCGAAATGTACAATATTATCATAATTGTATAAACTCACTCGGCGGTTGCCTCTTATGGGTTTACTAAATTCTTAGATGCAGCAAGTGAACTCCGGGACAGTCCAAGCGGCAATGGGTCGTCAGATTGGAGTAGTTACAATATTTTGGGGCATGTGATAATCTGAGGCAATCAGCTCTGTGACAAGCAGAGACTGAGGCACCTGATAATCAGCTCTGTGACAAGCAGAGTCTGGGGGCACCTGCAGGTACACTGTATTTCAGACAGATGTGAACAGAAAACAAAAGCAGTAAAAAATCGTTTGCTCGAGTATTTAGTTGTATGTGTACGAAGTATGGAGTTAGATTCAATAAACAGCTGTCAATGATAGATTGAATGTACAATGTTATAAGTATATATATACTCTACATGTAAGGTAACAGTAAACCGGTTTACACATGTAATCTATATGTGTTCTATCATCGCAAAGATGATCAGGTTTTCATGAAAAAAGTTGAACTAGAATTTTTATTCTAGTTGCTAGTGGTAACTTCAAAATATCAATACGGACAACAATTAGAACTTAACGAATCTAAGCTTGAACTTAAACGTGACCCAGGATAGATTTCCAATTTAGTTTTTTATTTTCACAGAAAATGAAGCGAGTTCTTGAGCAGAATATTATATTAATCTCTATAAGACACCAGGGCCCGGTTCAACATATTTCAGTACAGATTGACTCTATTGTGATAAACCGTAAAATTCAAACGACGGCAGAACCAGGTTCAAATAATAATGATTCACAGAAAGTACCGTCAATAATTGTAATATAACATACCTCATAACAGTAAATGGCTACAGCAATAAAAAATGGCAGCCCAATTATTGAAACATTTTTAGGATGAATTCTGAAAAACAAATGAGAACGAATTGAAAATATGGAGTCGTAAGCAATAAATTCTTTTTGTTACAGTAACTTTGAAATTTAATCACCGACCTAGAGCTCGGGGAAAAGCATATTTATCAAATATTTTGGAAGAGCAAGGTTTTGTTTTTACTGAGCTGCACTCGTCCTTAAAACAGGAATGATTAATAAAAGATCATCTAAAAATCTTATCGGGCTAAACTGTTGTTTAAACAGTGCTGAGGATAAGCTTTGTTAAATGAAGCATGACTAAGTTTATATACAGACATTTTAACTGAAGCTAGAAAGAGAGGAAAGATTGGTGAATATCCCGATGTACCGGCTATACCCAAAAACATAGCGATCATTAGACAGCTGAGTAAGATAAAGAGGATGCAACAGGAATGAATGGAAGCCGACCCCAGGATCAATTACAAGAGCTAATTTCAAACGGAGAGCAAGACATCGAACTTTAGAATAACATACAGTTTCATACATTTTTCAGATGTTTCGAGTTTCATTTTCAAATTGAATTTATCGTTATTTTGACTTGAAAACTGTATAATTTTCGGCGAGTTCATTGAAATATAAATTGTCGTAATAGTAAAATCAGTTTGTATAGTTTTTTGTTACCCTTTTATATCTCTGTTTAAAGTGAGTAAAATAAAGAATGACAACATTTCAATTTTAAAGTGTATATATATATATATATCACTGCTATTACTTCAACATCTATATTATAGTATATATGACCAGATGCATGCGAGCGATTTAAAAAAAAATCATATGAATTTAGACTGAAATTCATTTCAGTAGAATGTGACATTAATGAGATATTGGCAGCACTACTGCGGCGAGCGAGGATTTGCGGCGGCAAGTGTCATTAGTGGTAACTTCCATTTATTATAGATTTCAGTTGAATTTGAAATCAACCTAACATCAATTTCCATTGAAATCTATATAGGACCATACACTGAGTGAGAAACCGAATCTTATATCTATCCCATGACTGCTTCGACACATTTTCACTACGACGAATTGTTGCGCCATCTGGTGAGTGCCGCCTGAACCCCATAGAAACATGAAACATGCGCCAAAACAACCTTAACACACAACAATGATTTTGAACTTTGTCACCAATAAAACATCAAGACTGGTTTCAAATATGACCGCAAATATAGCTCAGAGGCAGTTCATAAAGCAACATTGAGGGGTCGAGGGACAATATTTGCCAGTTTGACCTACGTACCACATAGGGTACAAATAGTTTAAAATTGCATATACCGGTATGCGCATTGGGAGGTGTTGGGGAGGGTTTGACTTTATGAGAAGTCCCTCAATGCATGAATCGTTGAATTGAAACTAATGAATTAAAAGCTGTCAGAAGCAGCAGTAGCAATAGCAGTAGTAGCAGCACCAGCAGCAGCAGCAGCAGTGGTCAAATCGATATGTCAATTTGTCCATTTTCCGCCAGATTTAACGAATACATGTATTCAGCCCAGATGTTGCTCTGTATATATTTGTTGTTCTCTGTATTTTCTATATTTATAAGAAACATCAAACACAGGTTTGTAATATATTGGTGAAGTTATAATTTCTATTCACTCCTGAATTTTTAAACCGGTTTAATTTAATTAATTCTATGATAATAGATATAGCAATAAACTGCGTTCGAGCAATGAAAGTTATTTCAACAGCTGATTCTATAAAGTACGACCGACAGGGAAAAACAACATCTACAGCAGTTCATGATTCTACGCAATAAAATCTGAAAACTGTACATAGAATTTTCAGTCGCTTCGACGCTCTCAATAAGGGTAGACCTAGGATAATTAGAAGGCAGAAGTCAAAAAGAGAAGGGCATCACTCGACGAATAAGCAGCATCCCTTCGAACCTATACATCTGGGCCCAGTTTCACAAAGAAAGTTAAACTCAAATTTTTGATGTAATTGCCATTGGTTACTTCATGTTTTCAATGAGGACAACAATTCAAACTTAACCGTTTTAGGCCTAAACTGTTTCGTGAAACTGGGCCCTGAATTTACCATCTCGAGGATGAGCATCTAATTTGCATAGGTTGTAATGATCTGTCTCGATAAAACCGAGTGGCCACTTGTGACAAGCTTTTTCCATCAAACTATTCCCTGACATGCGCGTAGATTTCCCTGATCTGCTAAGAACCCAATTAATTAAAACACTGTCAAATATATAAAAAATACACGGAAACTGTTTGATTTTACGTGCGATCAAACAATCTCAACACGATCCGGATTAATCGGGCTTGACTATTTGTTAAATGGTCATCGCGAATATAATACCGTACTTCAGCACAAACAATGCTATTGCCTTCAATTTCTACAGGTCTATAGGTTGTCGCTGCACAGATGCTATTGTTGTGTATATGAATAGGTTTCAATTATTTGAAAGTTCTTGTCTACAGCTGTTCGCTATAATATTTTCTTGCCGCAAATGTTGATATTTATTCGAAATGCTGCCGTGGAACGCGGCGTATGATTCTATGAATCAAAATCCACTTCCGCAATAACATGTGTTACTGAAATCTATTTTCATACATCAGATTGTGGAGGCCACAACAGCTACTGCTACCGCTGCTGCTTTCAGTACACCACTGTATGACATTGAAACCAATATCTATTCATAATCGGCCTGTTTTATATTGTCAATGATATTTGATCTGATTTTAAAGTAATCAATATTTCCTTCAGCGAGGTAATCAATATTTGAGGGTTGATATATGGTACGACAGTGAATGAATTCTAATCAGTTGAACAGTCACTCGAGTCAAGCAGATTTTGAATTTCAAAATCTGAGTTGTTCATAAAGCGGATCAATTTAAGCTAGATTGAGCAGATTTTAACGGTTTCTTCGACGAATTAAACTTAGACAATATGGCAACAAAGCAGCTATAATGCCAGCTAAACTGGTCCTGAATTGAATTTCATGTAAATCAGTTGACTAGGTTCACACTTACAGTCGGTTGAGGACAGTGATACTTACTTCACCCGCGCGAAATGTTCAAAATCAAACCAAAAAACGACTCCAAACGCGAGTAAATTCGAACATTGAGCAAATAGACTGAAAAATATATGAATCGCTTTAATGAAAACAATCTGAAAATTACAACGATCTTCAAAGAACGGAATGAGAAATGAGTGAACCGAACCTGGATAACGCGAGACTGTTCAGATGTCTGAGTAACGTTAATGCACCGAGTGGAGGTAACAGAATCAATAATAAATGCCACCTAGAAATCAGAAAATCATTAAACATCTAGTTATCTACAGTAAACTGAGGGATGCATTTTTATCACAGAGGTTAAAAGGACTGAGTTATACAGTTGTAGGTTAAAGTTTGACTTCTGAGTTCAGATCACTTTATTTCCAATGTTTTCCTCCTAGAGTTAACCTTAACCTAGAACATTAACAGCTGACATTTACCTAGAACTGAAGAACCAACCAGTTTGTGAACTTTAGAACCAACCGGTTTGTAAACTGTAGAACCAACCAGTTTGTAAACTGTAGAACCAACCAGTTTGTGAACTACAGAACCTAGTTCCCTGTAGTTCAGGATACTGGGTAGTTACTTCGCGTAGAACCATACTTTAAACTTAAAACTTTTTGCCAACTAGAACTTACTTTTTAATACCAGGAATGTAATCCATTAGATTTTCTGTAATGAATATCAGATATGCGCAACAAAAACCTGAAACATAAGAGGAGAATAGATTTTCATTTTTGAGTAAAGATTAGAAGAGAGTATGGAGAAGATGAATTTAGAATTGATACTGACCGATCTGTGAAACAACTATAGACCATTCAACTAGTAATCGTCCTGTAGTTCCCAACGCAAAATATCCTGAACAAAAAACAACTCAAAATCAACGTCGAGTTAAACATTTAAAATCAACTTATTTCATCCGTAAGTTTCAACTACATACCAACATCGCCGTACGTTAATTCTTTACCAGGAGCCTGGAAAATTATATCAGAAAAATTCATCAAAGCCAAATTAATCATTAGATGAAACATTATTATCAATCAACAGACAGAATCTGACCGTATTAGTTTTATTGCGCAACTAAGTCTACCTTTGGAAAATACAATGAAACTAATTTAATTCACTGTAGATGAGACAATCATTAAAACAACTTATACCGATAGCAAATTGAATTAGATATAGATATTGGACTCAAATAAAGAGACAACTTAAATAATGATTTTGACTAATATTTGTAAACAATCTCAGTGCAAAACGAACAATTTGATTGTTTATGTATCTATACCTGTAGAATACTGACCTCTGGAATACTGGGTTCTTCAAAGTTAACCCCAGACAGTAAATCCTCTTTCTCCTCTAGTAAACCCGGTTCACCATCTATTTTAACCACCAATGATCCATTTTTTCCGTTTGTTGCGGTTTTTTTCGGTGTTGTTTTATCGACTCTGAGTTTGGGTTGTTTTTCGATGAGTTTATATTTACAGTCGATCAGTAACAGCATCGCTTTAACACTGAAAAAGAGGGGCTGAATCAGAGGGGCAGTAGATTCACACAGTATCAGAGGTGCAGTAGATTCACACAGTATCAGAGGGGCAGTAGAATCATATATTGGGGAGGGGTGAAGCAGATTTTTTAACACTGACCTGATAGCTCCAACTGTTGTCATGACAATGATTCCTTCCAGTAAACCAGCCTATTCACAATTTAAATTAACATCATATTAATTATTTTCTTTTAATTACAAAAAAATTGATAATCAAATAGTCTATAAACAAAGTTGAATATCTTTTTCAGTGTCACATTTTAATTATTCATCGTCAGATATATAGGTCTATAACACGTAGTATAGTAGCAGGCGTTATAGCCTATAAATAAACAGATAACTGAGGCGATCTGGTGGTTTCAAAATCCCCTAATAACTGAATATAGATTAGGCAAGAGATTAACTTTATCCAAGCCAAATAAATCATATTCATTACTATTTAACGTCTCAATTTATGTTTAACATCACAGTTAAACATATAATCTCACCAGTAATCCAATACGCTCAGAGTTATGTCGAAATTAGGATCGATGAAGCTCACCTCTTTAAACGCGTAAGGAAGACCTAAAACTCCAGCACCAATGAATGAAATGAAAATATTCGCGAATATTTTCACAGTATTTTTCGACCCGGCTCCAGATATATCAACAGTCATCGTTAAACAGTCTTAGAACAGCAGGATAGAGAGAAACTACTCGACCGGCGGCGAGCGAGCGGTCGGCAGTAAGGTGATGACAATGTGTGTGGTGACAGCTCGCATTGGCTCCACATTCCGCATAGGGATCAGCCGTTACGAGTCGTGTAGCCGCCACTGAGCACTAGCCGCCACAGGTTGAGTTATCATAGTTCTACATTTATTATCGGTATGTTAGTTCAGAAGAAACGTCGATTCCGCTGATGGCCATCCCTGTCGGGTTTCTGAATCAAAAAGCAAGGCAGGCGTGTAGAAACAACAGCCCAGACTGGCAATACGCAGGGGCGAATTAAGGGGAGCACTGGGCACGTGCCCACCTAAAAATATCAGTAAAAAAATCTGGACCAAGCTTTTTATCACATTGTGCCTTGATACTTTTTTTTCTTTTGAAAAAAAACCCAAACTCCGGATCGGCTTAATCCGGATTTTGGTCTAATCCGGGCAATATTAGCAATTCATCTTAATTATACAAGAAAATGAGTTTTAATCCAACTATCAATTAACTTAATTCAACTCTCTGTAGAGTTGCTGTCTTCTGGTAAACTGTAGTTCTTATGCGAATTCACAATATACGGTTTCAGTAGAAATGTTGGGCAGTATAGTTAGTGCCAACTTCTCATATCTACTGTAACAACGACTGTAGCACACAAGTTCCGATTGCGCGAGGATGCGCTCCGTGCCGGCTCCGAGTTGATTGTCATATGCAAAAAAAAGATTGAGCACGGCCCACAGGTTGCTAATCGTTGAAAAGCTTGTGAAAAGTGGTTGAAACACCGTTTTCACCCCATGCTAGAAGTTCTCAAAATGGGGTGAAAATGCTTCCCTCATCTCATTTTCACTCGAGTACACCCGACACCCGACAGCGTGGCACCTTACAAAAGGCCACGCAAATAAATACCCTTGTTTCTCATCAGTGCTTTTTTTGGAGAAGTGACGATGGCGACATAATAAAACAGATGGCTGCATGCGGGATACGCATTCTCATTCTTATGTTTTTATGACGAACTGAGCCCAGAAAATGAAAAAACTGATGAGATACAGGCAATTTTTTCGCGTGGCCAAAAGTTCCACTGGCGCCCGCAACAAAGACATCGGCTCCCGGGCCCTCCCGATACGAGAGCCGGCGAGTTGTATGTATGTTCGACTACAATCTAATCGAGGCCTGCCAGTGTATATATTACCCACTACAGTTATAGCCTACACTATATACACACGTACACTACGATATATGCACTGTAGTCTAGTACCTAGCCTTTGTTAATAATGTAATATATATGTGGCATTCTCTTTATCAGTTTAAGATGTTTGTAGTACATAATGTATGTATGTCATTCTAGCTGACGTTTGGATTCAGTTGACGATTGAAAACATATCGGTAAAGAAATGCAAGAAGAAAAGAGCAGCTCTTTAGAAACAGTCATTGTTATATTAGCAGGAACGGCTACTTTATTTATTGCTGGTGGGAATTACGGAGATGGTATTCTAGTCGCGGAATGGGTTGAATATTTTCATCGCGGTAGCGGAGTTACATCATGGCTCGGTACTGTTATCATAGGCATCGGTCTATGCGGAGGTTAGCTATACAAAATCGCTAGAGAATATGTATACGTTTTAATGCTTTGGAAATTGGGTTAAACGTCCGGGGTTTCATTGAGGATAATGACATAGAAAACACGGCCATTAATCAACTCATGATTTATCGCTTCGAAATCAGAGTACCAAATCAGAGTACAAAAGTTCGATTCATTTGAAACTTAGTAGAACGTTGGGTTCATTATCATTCATTGGGTTCATTAGTCCAGATAGCGGGCCGTGTAGTTAGTAATGGTATAACCCTGGGAATGAAGTGTTGCTCCTCTGTTATAGGCCTACACATATGCACCCTGTCGATCAATAATCACTTTATTCGTTATATATTTTATAGCTCCTGTTGTCAGCCTGCTCGTGAAGAGATTCGGTTTTCGAAAGGTTTTCTTCATCGCTTCAATAATCAACGCCTCAGCAATAACCGTGACGTCATTTGTGTATAATTTCTACCTCGCTATAGCACTACGTGTAATTGCAGGTAAACATTCCAAGCCCCCCCCCCCCCTACGACGATGTAAAGCCTGTCACATCGTGGAAATAATAGTCGTCGCTGTAATAAATAGACAAAAACCATTGACCGCAAACGGAGACAGATAATAATGAATCGAAGTTTTCTTACAGGATGTGGACTCGCTGTTCAGCAGGATTGTACGTTCCCTTATGTTCTATGCCGATTCCCCAAACATACAGCCATCGCGCAGGCCATATTAGGAGTCGGTTTTTCGGGAGGAGGTTTTACTTTCCCGTTTATCATAAACTACTGTTTGAAGCAGTACGGTTGGCGCGGATGCTGTTTGATTATCGGTGGTATCGCGTCTCAACAGTGCGCTCTAGGACTTCTGTTCCGTCACTGGTCAAATAAACCACTTCCAGAACACGAGGAAAACCAAGAAGTATTACTGGAACAGAGCGATGGTGACAACAACAAAAGATTTCGTGATCTTCACCAATTAGATCTTTTTAAACGGAAAATGTTTATAGCTTTTGTGATACATTCGTTTATCTTACACGCGTCTGCATCAGTTATTTATGTGCACATCGTATCAGGATCCAATCTGTTAATGGGAATTTCGATAGAGCAGGCTAGATTTACTTTATCGTCGATAGCCTTAGCGAATTTAGTCGGTCGATTCGTTATAGCTTTAATGACCAAACATCCTCGGATTGATTCGCTTACTGTACATGTAATACTGAACACATTTCTGGCGATTCAAGTTGGTGTGATACCATTTATGAAGGGTTATACGGCAGCCCTGGCAGTCAGCGCTTCTATCGGCTTTCTGTTATCCGGTTATGGCTGTCTATTTCCACTGATA
Source organism: Tubulanus polymorphus (assembly GCF_964204645.1). Lineage (NCBI taxonomy): Eukaryota > Metazoa > Nemertea > Palaeonemertea > Tubulaniformes > Tubulanidae > Tubulanus > Tubulanus polymorphus. Next base: position 24,463,609 of record NC_134029.1, read on the forward strand.
CTTGTGGATTTATTCGGAAATGATTACTTATACATGTCATACGCGTACAGTATATGTTTCGGCGGTGTAGGCTTTCTACTGGGAGCCCCTGTTGCAGGTAAAGTACGGCCTATGAATCGAAGTTGCAATTTGTTCCCAGACGCCCCCGTTGCTGGCACCCCGTTCCATCCTAAATCGCCTACTCTAGTAGAAATCATCAACCCCAGCATCGAAATTAAGATTACAAGGACGAAGCCATTGATATAGCACTCCGATTCCGTGTTAAAAGATAAAATAAAATATTATTAGAATAAATACCCACACTTAGAATAATAACGTTCGATCGAAGTAGTTCCTTTAGCTGATAATTTATTCGAAGTTTCGACTAAACATTACTTTCATATTCATCTTCAGGAATAGGTATTATTCAGTAAGTGAAATTCAGTACGATATTCCTGACGATGATTTAACTTTCAGATATTTCTTTCAACCAGCTTTAAACCGGTGGTCTGCGGCCCCGTAAAAACGCTTATTAGGCCTCACATTATAATAAACGTTTTCGAAAGTAGCTCAGTAAACATCGGAAGTGCGTAATATATTTTATGGATGTCGTAAAACCCATGGTTTATATACGTTGTGTGTTAATTATTTTCAGGTTGGATTTACGACACAACTGGAAACTACGCCGTCTCGTTCTATTCCTGCGCTGGTTTAGTGATTCTAAGTGTTTTAATACTGATTCCCGATTGGATTGTACATATCAAGAAACTGATGAAAACCGACCAAACTAAAGACCATAAAGAGACGATTATCTCAGCGAATTATATCGCCAGTCTGCGGAGTCTTTCATGAATTTGATCATTGTTTTATATCGACAGACATCGAACTTTTCGGTAGTGACTGATAGTCGGATCCGGACCCGAACCCGGACTTCCGATTCTGGACTTGAAATCGACCGTCTCGGACGGATATATTGATATTCAATGTATAAAATTCATGTTTTGATAAATTAAATGTAGATACGTATCGTATCCACCAAATCTAACGTAAGTAGCTTATTGTTATTCAAAGTATGATGATTAATTCGAATTGATCAGTGTTGGTAACATTAAACCGACTCATTTTATATTTATCGGCTTTTCGCTGTAGTCTGTAATGCACTTCTTTGATGAAGTTATCGTCTTCGGTCCAATGGGTACTAACTACGTTCAGTATCCTCGTGGTGTCTACGGGAGTCACAAAGATTAGAAGGCAGTGAGTTGTGTTACAAGGAATTGTCAGGTTTGCAGCGCCACCTCCACCAGTATCAACGTTGACAAACGTTGTAAATCCCATAACTACGAGCATTAATTTCTTGCCCAGAGAAAGCGTTAGCAATTCTTCAACATGTGATCGGAATAAGCCAGTTTTCTAAGGCAGTTGGAGACGTGATCAAAGGCAGCCGAAAAAAAGTTTCATCGCAGATCCGTATTAGGCGCGGAGATAGAATAAAACTTTAGAACTTTATTGAACTCTAAAATCTTACAATAAAAACATTCGAGTGTGAAGTCAGTAAAGTAAAAACAATGTGGATAGGATAAAAGAACAAAATAATAAAATCGAAGGGATGGCAGCACAGTAGCCTATGATGTTAAGTATAAAAAGAGCTAAGGTGCCACAATCACGAGGCCGACAAAAAAGAAAACTCACAACATTACTTGCGCGGAAGAAGCTTCGAACCAGTTCAATTTTGTTAATGGAAAGAAATGAACATCGGACACCGGGTTCCATAATCATAGCTTAGACTAAAGACTTATTTATTCATTCTAACAAGGCCTATCTAAAGTTTTAAGACCACTTTGGAACTGTCCTGGCCCCAGACATTTTGGTAGGTTTTCGGTGGACTGAAAATATCAAACGAGATAATGTTTGATAATCACTTGTATTCCAATTCGACAGTGAATTTCAAGTATGAAGTTTATAGCAAAGAATAAGGTCAAAATTTTTACATACGCAACACAAAATGTCATCAGCATATCTTATCCACATAATTAGGTTAAGAGCGACTGCATATGTTTGTTGTATTATGTCATTGTAGCTGACGTCTGGTTTCAGTTTGAGATTGAAAAATATCGGTCAAGAAATGCCAGAGGAAAAGAGCAGCTCTTTAGAAACAGTTATTGTTATATTAGCGGGAACGGCTTCTTTATTTATTGCTGGTGGGAATTACGGAGATGGTATTCTAGTCGCGGAATGGGTTGATTATTTTCATCGCGGTAGCGGAGTTACATCATGGCTCGGTACTGTTATCATAGGCATCGGTCTATGCGGAGGTTAGCTATACAAAATCGTTAGAGAATATATATATATATATATATATATATATATATATATATATATATATATATATATATATATATATATATATATATATATATATATATATATATATATATATATATATATATATATATATACGTTTTAATGCATTGGAAATTGGGTTAAACGTGTGGAGGATTAAATCATGAGGTCAATCCCGACATCTCATTTTAGATTAGTTTATGAAATGTCACTGCCTAACCCCCATCCTCGCTCGCCAGAGTTTGATTTCCTCCTGAAGCTCGCGCCAACACAAATCATGGCCACTAGCCGTTCGTTAAACTGGTTGCCTGTCCCATTCAATATGGAAATTGAAGATAGAGACCGGTCACAGTCTAGCCCTTCGTTGGCCTATTACACCGCCCAATGGGGCGGACCGATTGTCGCTCAGCGGCTACCAGTCTATATGATAGTATAATAGTCGAAATATAGAAATTGGATTTGATTTGTTAAATCTTGTCAAATATATTTATTCACTTTCTGTGATTAAGTGAGACTGTTTTTCTTTGTTACCCCTGCAGTTATTATTATTATTATTATTATTATTATTATTATTATTATTATTATTATTATTATTATTATTATTATTATTATTATTTTTATTATTATTATTATTAATGTTTTTATAGTGCCTGTATCCACACTGTTAAATGCACCCTATGAATATGCAATTAATGCCAATAATCACTTTATTCATTGCATTCTATAGCTCCTGTTGTCAGCCTGCTCGTGAAGAGATTCGGTATTCGGAAAGTTTTCGTCATCGCTTCAATAATCAACGCCTCAGCGTTAACCGTGACGTCATTTGTGTATAATTTCTACCTCGCTATAGCACTACGGGTAGTTGCAGGTAAACAAACGTAATTTCCGGTCATGGCTTCTATAAAGAATTTGAAGCTTAGCGCAGGGGGTCGGTTCATGTAAAAAATCTGGTGCTTTGGTCCGGAACGTCCACGTGATTAATTTGCTTAATTGCTTTTGACTATAAAAGCATTTGTAATTTTGTAATTGCAAAGTTTTAGCTTATGACATGTTGCATGATTATGTTGAATTTCATGGTAAGGTTTTTTATTATTGTCACCAGAGGGCGTTGAGTAGCTGAATAACTGGCGTATTGTTTTGGTCTCTAGGCATATTTTGTAAGCACAATCAATATTCTAAAATTGTATCTTGTGACATTATCTATGATTATGGCGAGTTTCGAGATAATTTCTTTACTTTATATGTTCACCAGGGACATTGAATAATTATATTTTCCGATTATCTCGCATTTTAAATCACTTTCCAAGTGGGAGGTGTTGTTCTTTGACCACTAGTTTCGATTGAATTAATCTTATGGTGATTTTCTTTAAGCAGAAGCCAGTCTTTATCTAGCTTCGATTGCAAACATGGGATAATGAAACAATATTTCTCTATTACAGGATGTGGACTCGCTGCTCAACTGGTCCCTTATGTCCTATACCGGTTCCCCAAACATACAGCCATCGCGCAGGCCATATTAGGAGTCAGTTTTTCGGGAGGAGGTTTCACTTTCCCGTTTATCATAAACTACTGTTTGAAACAGTACGGTTGGCGCGGATGCTGTTTGATTATCGGTGGTATCGCGTCTCAACAGTGCGCTCTAGGACTTCTGTTCCGTCACTGGTCAAATAAACCCCGTCCAGAACACGAGGAAAACCAAGAAGTATTACTGGAACAGAGCAATGGCGATAATAACAAAAAATTTCGTGATCTTCACCAATTAGATCTTTTTAAACGGAAAATGTTCGTAGCTTTTGTGATACATTCGTTTATCTTACACGCGTCTGCATCAGTTATTTATGTCCACATCGTATCAGGATCCAATCTGTTAATGGGAATTTCCATAGAGCAGGCTAGATTTACTTTATCGGCGATAGCCTTAGCGAATTTAGTCGGTCGATTCGTTATAGCTTTAATGACCAAACATCCTCGGATAGATTCGCTTACTGTACATGTAATACTGAACACATTTCTGGCGATTCAAGTTGGTGTGATACCATTTATGAAGGGTTATACGGCAGCTCTGGCAGTCAGCGCTTCTATCGGCTTTTTGTTATCCGGTTATGGCTCTTTATTTCCACTGATACTTTTGGATTTATTCGGAAATGATTACTTATACATGTCATACGCGTACAGTATATGTTTCGGTGGTGTAGGCTTTCTACTGGGAGCTCCTGTTGCAGGTTAGTACGGCCTGAATTTCCTATTCTAGTAGAAATTCGAATTAGTATTTTTCCTTTTTCCGAAGATCGTCAACCCCAACATATAAGATTACAAGGGATGAAAATGATATTCATCAACCATTTATGAAAAACTCTTAAGTCAGTTTTGAAAGCTAATAACATCCCTGCACACTAAGACTAAAAGGAATGTTTCCTTGAGCTAATGATTAATTCGAAGTTTCGACTACATTTTCATATTCGTCTTTAGGAATAAGTATTATTCAGTGAGTTAAATTCAGTATTCCTGAAGATGACCATTTTTCAGAGTCTATTTTGGACCAGTTTTAAAAACAAGGACGGAGTCGTGCATGTCCCTGTAGAAATGCATATACTTTACAATATGTTGGAAGGAGCTTATTGGCCTTTGGTAAAATATGTTTTATGGATGACATCAAAATCATGGTTTATATACGTTGTGTGTTAATTATTTTCAGGTTGGATTTACGACACAACTGGAAACTACGCCGTCTCGTTCTATTCCTGCGCTGGTTTACTGATTCTAAGTGTTTTAATACTGATTCCCGATTGGATTGTACATATCAAGAAACTGATGAAAACCAACCAAACTAAAGACCATAAAGAGACGATTATCTCAGCGAATTATATCGCCAGTCTGCAGAGTCTTTCCTGATTATAATTGTTGTTTTAGATCCACAGATATCGAACTTGGATTACGACAGTGTTTGGCTTCAATAAACAGAATTTTTTAAGATTCGTTTGGCTTTAATAAAGAGAATTTTCTAATGATTAAATTTTGTTGTGTTCGATCATCACATCGGAAGTGGCCAACCAGATATAGACCAGACATGCTCCAAAAGTTTCTGGTCGGATGTATGGTCCTGCCGATCGACTAGCCGAGCTGAGACCCGTAGGACCGATGGTCACTTAGTGGTCACTTTATACGGCTATAATACGGACCGCCGAGACACGCCCGCCGCAGCTTCACTAAGACAACTGGACCCAGTTCCACACTTGTGAGTTAACTCAGAACTGTGGAACTGGTCCCGCCGGAGTACCTGATTAGAATAAAATGCTGGGATATGTTAATTTCGTGTAAAAGATAAATTTGTGCGTTCGCCGGGAATCGAACCCGGATCCATTGCTTGGAAGGCAACGATGCTAACCTTTACACCACGAACGCCACTTGCTGGCGTTTCAATTCGACTAGTAAGCCATTTCTAACACCCGGTCTCTGAATCTCCCGCCCTCTGAATGTTGCATATCGTGTTTTAACAAATGGTAACATACCTTGTATGAAATTATGGGATAGTTAAATTGTTATTGGAAAATATTGTAATAATCATGAATGGATTGTTTATGTTGTTGTTGCAATATTTTTCATCTGATGATAAAATCATGTAAAGATTTTCGATAAACCTAATGTTTGTTTGTTTATAAACCTCTATTTATGATGGAACGCAGTTTTTACTGGTTTCATTGAGTCTGGAGTCATCTGTTTGCTCAAAAACATAAATAAGTTTGTTGTTTGTTTTAAATCGGTGCTAGTAATGATAACCTGTTTCTCCGCAGCGGCCGGGCCGTTTTAGTAAACTACAATAAAATTTGTAATCAGTTCATTTCAATAGGTTAGCCACCGGGTCTGGTAATGGTTAGCCTGAACGTGATTATAAAAAAAGAAATGTGCATGGTAGATAGGCGGCTGGCTGGGTCAACTTAAAGCTCAGCAGACTGAGAAACAAGGTATCAATATTTTAGCCTGATTACTAGGTTCGAACCCCAGACACCCCTGTTCATCACATGAAGCCTGGAGAATGCCTAACCCTTTATCAACACGTGCCGGATTATAGATCCTTGCCTAGTAACAATAAATATTTGTCTAGAAACATGTTTACCCAATGTCAGTACATGATTTGCTGGCTCGACGATAGGGACGCAAGGCTATCAGGACTGGGTCAAAAGTCAAGCATCCCACAGACCGGCAACCAGTATATTCTATCTACTTCAGCTCTCAGTTCTCAATTTATATCAAACTGCAAGTCGCCTTTGGTTCGAGTCCGACAGTATTTTTAAATAATCTCAAAATTTGGTTCTCTTTTTTTCGATTGTGTTTCTTCGAAAACTCGTGAACGACAAATCGTCTTTTAAACCAGTTGCAATGAACGATTTCTCAAAAAGTAGAATGTGATATTTATATTTTTCATAAGAGCTACGAGCAATCATCGAGCAATCATCTCATCATGAATGATTGCTCGTATATGAGAGGTTCGCGTGTTAGTTGCTTGTACATGATACGTTATCACTAAGCGTCCTAAATTTATTGATATCACTTTTTCCGAATACAGTTCAACAAAGTGTTATAGTTGATTTACAGTAATATCCATGGCCTCAGACAAAATGGTCGTAAATGAGAGCTCGGATCTGTTGGAAACAATCATTGTCATATCTGCCGGTTTGGTCTCTGCGTTCATTATGGGTGGAAGTTACACCGATGGTATTCTAGTAGTGGAATGGATGGAATATTTTCATCAGGGAAGTGGTGTTACAGCTTGGCTCGGTACAGCCATCGTTGGAATTTGCTTTTGCGGAGGTTAGTCCATTTGAATAGATTATATTAGTACAGATTTATAACGATTGGATGAAATAGCGTCAGGACAAACGTTTATAGATTGGGAAATCCCGTGTTTTTTCTGATCCGACTAAAAGCGATGTACTTTAACAAACAATACATATATGAAATATGGCGCAAACCCTTATGAATAATAGTTGATGTCTAGTTTCCCAATTTCCTTTATATTTTAAGCACCGGTCGCCAGTTTATTAGTGAAAAGATTTGGTTTTCGCAAAGTATTTATCATCGCTTCAACGATCAACGCATCCGCATTAGCTGTGACGTCATTTACGTACAATATATACCTGGCTATGGCACTGCGAGTTTTAGCAGGTAAACTTGCATTTTATGTTTATGTTTAATAGTGAAGGCGAATTTCCATATAGCTAATTCATTGCACAAATTATCACAAATCACAAATTATCTTCGCGCGACAAGTTAAGTATTCATGCACGTATCTCAGTAAAGCTATTTTTACTAAGTCATTATCTATAGTCCGATCTTTTCTTTTCTATTAACCGCTTTAAAACAAGAGCGGTATAAGAATGAAAATTATTATTACATTATATTATTTTCAGGATTTGGTTTAACCTTCCATTTCTGTGCATTAGGGCCGTATCTACTGTACAGATTTTCAAATCAAGCGGCACTCGTTCAAGGGCTTAGAACAGCTAGTATTTCGTTAGGTATTCTCACGTTTCCGTTTATCATAAACTACTGTTTGAAACAATACGGTTGGCGCGGATGCTGTTTGATTATCGGTGGTATCGCGTCTCAACAGTGCGCTCTAGGACTTCTGTTCCGTCACTGGTCAAATAAACCACTTCCAGAACACGAGGAAAATCAAGAAGCGTTACTGGAACAGAACAATGGCGATAACAACAAAAGATTTCGTGATCTTCATCAATTAGATCTTTTTAAACGGAAAACCTTCGTAGCTTGTGCAATACATTGTTTTATCATAAATGGAGGATTGTCTATCATATATGTACACATTGTGTCTGGAACTAGAGTTTTATTAGAAATATCTCCTGAACAGGCGAGATTCACTTTATCGGCGATTGGTTTATCGACACTCTTTGCGCGCATCGTCGTTTCATTTATGGCCAAACATCCACGGATAGATACATTCACGTTATACATAATACTGAACATATTACTGGCGATTCAAGTTGGTGTGATACCATTTATGAAGGGTTATACAGCAGCCCTGGCAGTCAGCGCTTCTATCGGCTTTCTTATGTCCGGATTCGGATGTTTATTTGTACTCATTCTTTTGGAACAATTTGGGAGGGAGTATTTGTATATGTCGTTTGCATATAGTCATTCTCTGGGAGGACTTGGATATTTGCTCGGTGCTCCTGTTGCAGGTAACATTTTCAAATACACAATATTTAACAATGAATCGATCACCATGAATCTTCTTGTTCGCGATGAATATTGCTGTGACTTTGATGCGATTTGGAAAATATAAATATTAACGGGTTGGAAAGATGGAGATTCCAATGTACCGTACAGGTTGTCTTGAGGATGACAATGTAAAGGACTTCTCTCTAAAATGAAGTCAAGTAACAAATGATTTCAACGTTTCAGGAATATCATAGTCATCAACTATTATCTAATAGTCATCTTCAGAAATACAACTTGTTTATCATGTTCTTTACAAAAACGTGCATCGACATTTCCAAATATTTCAACTCTGATATAATAGATTATTCATGCAGATGTATATATTGTGTTAATTATTTTCAGGTTGGATTTACGACACAACTGGAAACTACGCCGTCTCGTTCTATTGCTGCGCTGGTTTACTGATTCTAAGTGTTTTAATACTGATTCCCGATTGGATTGTACATATCAAGAAACTGATGAAAACCGATCGAACTAAAGACCATAAAGAGACGATTATCTCAGCGAATTATATCGCCAGTCTGCAGAGTCTTGCCTAGAGATCTACAGTTTTTTCTCAAATATAAAAAATGTTTATTTTACGAAAGCAATTTCTTCCACTTTCATGTTTTATTTCGATCGAATCGTGATCTTCAGGTCATATCACACACTGAGTACAAGAGTAGTACCGGTTAGCTTTATAAGATAAAAACCCACTATCTACAGATTAAGAGAATTTCAAAACAAGAATTTATTTATTCAATCTAAAATATATAGAATACACGACGTTTCGATCTCACCCTAGAGATCATCGTCAGGTGTGAGACTAAAAACAGGGGTATATATACAGAGGAGAACAGGTTAATTGAGTAAATTGGTGAGTGAGTAAATAATTAGTGTTTGGCAAGACATGAAGTAATATACTTAGAAAGATACTTAGAAATACTTAGAAACCGGTTAGCTTGTTTATAAGACGCACGAGTTTCGAATTAAAATAGGCCTAAATCAAAGTTAAATAAATTATGAGGGATATTTTATCTTATTTCGTTGTTCTGTAATTAATTATCTACTCATTCTGCCTATAAATACTGACTGTTGTTTTACCATTGACTCTCTAACCCTACGAGCAACAGCTTAACAGCTCTAACTCATTCGCCCGATGAAGCTGCTGTACACGTTAGTAGCGAAAGCTCACGCGCGTCTAATAAACTTAAGTATTCTCCGCCTCGTTGACTATCTACTGAATGACTTAAATTTCTCAAAGAATGCCTGAACATTTCTAAGTATCATCCTTCTTTCGAAACGTTAAATCCGACGTTAAGTGGCGTCTATGACACGACGGGTCCCTGGCCCCTAACGGGTTTGCTCCCCTTCTATTCCATTCACAACGTTTTTTACAAATCTGTTTCTTTTTTAGATAGATCTATATATTATCGATGTCTAAGCACAGCTAGTTCTCATTTTGATTTTAATCTATTTCTATCGTAAGTCATTGACATTGACATTGACATTTGCAGCGACTGCCGGACACCGATAGACAAACAGTTGATTCGTTGAAACCGTCAAGGTAGCACTAACGCGACGATCCTGAAGATATTAGGATATAGGACACCTTAGCTCGAAGAAAAATATCGGACTCGTTTTATTCAGTGTCACCGGGATTCTTTGTGTTATTAAGCGACTCGGCACGAGACATTAAATCAGGCATTTTTTCGACAAACTCGATCTTATTCTGGTTGGCAAGAAGCTACGTATATCAAAACGCGTGTGAGGTATATCTAGACGACTAGTGAATGCATATATAATAAATGAATATTGTGGCACCACGGGAACAGATGTCACTGATGAGGGATTCCGTGAAACCGTTTGATATGCCCCCCATATATAGGAATTAGACTTTTTTTAAATTCTCAGATGTATTAAAATTATAGATAGCCTACTAGGCCTATATACGTTGTGACTCGACACCAGCTGAGCTCTACAGCCAAGAATGGCGCGCAACATCGCTCCGGATGAGAATGCCAGTCTTCTGGAGATCATTATCGTTTTTGCGGCCGTTGGATGCGCTGAGTTTATAACCGGTGGCAACTATGGGGACGGGGTTCTAGTGGCCGAATGGGTCGACTACTTTCACCGTGGTATCGGTCTTACAGCTTGGCTCGGTACAGCTATTCTAGGAATTGCATTCTGTGGAGGTAGGCACCTGGTAACAATATGTATTTTCTTTGGTTTTTTTTCCACTGGGTTTTGTATAGGAGTAAACACGCGCGATATCTTGAGTAAAATGTGTTCAGCCCAGCAGTCACCCGAGTCATACCGGTGTCGAACTAGCAAATTGTTCTTGATAGCTTGAGAGGTCACTCGGATTAATGTCCATTTCATTTGAGAGCATACCGGGTGGCCTAGCTCAGTCAGTTTTAGTGGTACCTGATAAAAGTATTATTAGGACCAGAAATCACTGGCAGTCGACCTAAAACATCGTTTTTAATCCATTTTTTTAAACTGAATTGAAGGATATCCTAAAAGTCTGCAATGAAAGGGGTTCATGAGAGAAAAGAGACTCCATGATTTGAAAGTTAAACAATATTTTTCCAAGTTTGGTGTGTAGGCATGGAAACATATTGACGGCCGGAGCCACTTTTCTCTTTTCAACCCCTTTCAGTGCAAATTATTTTGGATATCCTTCAATACAGTTAAAAGGGATAATAAATCAATGTTTTAGGTCGACTGCCAGTGCTTTCTGGTCCTAATAAGACTTCTATCTGGTATGTACCACCAAAACTGACGGAGCTAGGCCACCCGGAATGCTCTCAATTCAAGTTGAAATAGGCATTAGGCTTTTAATGCGCCGGTAAAGGTCACAATGCAGCATTCTTCTTCCAAAAAACCGGCAGCATCAACTGGTTGATGAAACATGCGCAAATAGATAGCCTATATAAATGGCCTATATTCACTCAGTGTGAATATTTACGGGGAATAACAAACGGTTCTTCTTCATTTTCAGCTCCAGTTGCAAATATGTTAGCTAGACGATTTGGATTCCGTAAAGTATTCTTCATCGCTGCAACAATCAACGCTACGTCCATTGCTCTGACGTCATTTGCATATAGTATTTACGTTGCTATAGCTCTCCGTCTGGTTGCAGGTAAACAATAAGACATGCCTCGCTCGGTGGTACCTCAATCATTCTCTAGATGTTTTATTTTTCTACGGAAGGTTTTCAGCTTTCGGTGTTGAAATTTTGAAAAGTATCAGACCTAAGCCCCTAGTTAAACAGGGTTCGATCTAAGCACTTGTCCGATTGCCCGGGACAAGTATATTCTCATCTGGGCGAGTAGGTTATCATTATCACTTGTCCCCCGGGCTAGTGCAATTTTATGTCTCAGAGCTTTTTGCCAATCGATACAACAGGTGGACTGTCTGTGTAGGGCAAGTAGCTTTTGGAGGGGGCGAGCGAAATTTCATATATGCTTGCCCCGGGCAAGTGGCTTTCATCCCTTAGATTTGACCCTGTTAAAGGTAACATAATGAAACCTAGAGTACCGGTATAATGGTAATTCGATCATGTTTCATTATTTTCAGGTTGTGGTCTAGCGATTCAGATGAACACGTTATGTCCCTATATAATGTGTAGATTTCCGAAATATACGGCTATTGCGCAGGCGATACGGAGCGTAGGTATAACCGGAGGAGGCTTCGCGTTCCCGTTCATTATAAACTCGTGTTTAAAACAATTCGGTTGGAGAGGATGTTCCCTAATCATCAGCGGAATAGTCTACCATCAATGCGCTATAGGACTCATATTCCGTCGCTGGTCGAATAAACCAACTACAAAACCGGAACACGAACAAGCAGCTCGTGAATCGCTGTTAGACCTCGAAAGCGGCGACGACAATTCCAAAAAACGATTTAACAATCTTCACCAGTTGGAACTTTTTAAGAAGGGAATGTTTGTATCGTTCGTTATTCATTCGATGGTGCTGCATCTCGCTGTATCTACTATCTACGTACACATCGTAACCGGGACTAGAACTTTACTAGAAATATCTACCGAACAGGCGAGATTTACTGTGTCAGCGTTATCGTTAACCGGTCTGATCGGACGCTTTTTTGCGTCGTTACTGACCACACATCGCAGGATAGACACCCTGACTTTCTATCTAGCTCTGCATACATCGCTCGCTATCCTTGTTAGCATAATACCTTCTCTAAAAGGATACACAGCAGCACTAGTCGTCAGCGGGTGTATTGGATTTTTATTATCAGGGATATCCTTGTATCCGCTAGTTTTACTCGAACTGTTTGGACGGGAATATTTGTACATGACTTTCGCGTATAGCGAGTGCTTTGGCGGTATTGGTTATCTGCTAGGCGCCCCGATAGCAGGTAATGATACCATCCAATACGAGGAGAGGATCCGGGGGGACTTGCGAGACATGAACAACATCAAATCTTTTCAGTGCCCTTTCTCGTTTTGTCAAAGGAAGTTGGTACATTTCAGAGTGCGTCTTCCTATTGCCTCTTTGGGCATGAAAGCGCCCTTTTGTATATATGTTGCACAGGTTCTTCTTCAAATTGCCCCTGGATCCATGCACCCCTGATTGTATTCACCACTGTAATGTAAATGATCAAGCTTCTTACTTTCCACGTGTTATCATGTTTTGAAATGTCGTTTCAGGTTGGCTTTACGATTATACGAACAACTATGCGATCTCGTTCTATTTCTGCACGGCGGCGCTGATAGTATGCGTCATTATCGAGATCCCTCAGTGGATTGTTCACATGCGAAAACGAAAACAAAACCAACAAATAGAAATTCAGGAAACTTTATCGTCAGCTAAATACATATCAAGTGTTCAAAGCCTCACATAGAATGAACCACTATACATAGAACGACGAACCACGATAATTAAATAGATAATGTTTTCATTTTTAACAAATTGCGATTCTTCATTCAGTCGAATATATAAAAGTCTATAACTTTAGAGCGAAGATAGCGGTGACCGAACTACACGTATATACACGACAGTGTCCTCCTCATCTGCCTCGCGATACAATTTCGTACGATTTGAAAACCAGTTTAACCGAATCCTTCAATACTTATTGTGAGAAGTTTTAAAAAATATGGCGATAACGAATGTCTGGTGCTGATCCGATCTAAGGAATGAAAGCCACTTGCCCGGGGGCAAGCATATCTGAAATTTCACTCGCCCCCCTCCAAAAGCTACTCGCCCTACACAGGCAGTCCGACTGGTGGCGCTATCATCCATCGTATCGAGTGGGAAAAAAGCTTTGTGACATAAAATTACACTAGCCCGGGGGACAAGTGATAATGATAACCTACTTGCCCTGATGAGCATATACTTGTCCCGGGCAATCGGACAAGTGCTTAGATCGGACCCGTGAGTTCATTTTCAATGTAGAAATCTTGAGATAAAGCCCAGCAGGATTCAGTTTCACGAAAAAGTTTAATTCAAATTTTTGGTTTCATTGCTATTGGTAACTTCATGATTTCAATGAGGCCAACAATTCAAACTCAACGGATTTAAGCTTAAACTTTTTCACGAAACCAGACCCTGGGATTAGTTACAAAAAAAGGATTAACTCAAGCGTTTTAAGATGAAGTGAAATATTGAAGAATTTAAATAGGACCAAGAGTTGCGAACCTTTTAGTTAAACCCGGCCTTCGAACTTCACGTAATTGTTAGGTCGAGTCAGCTGTTTTGATGACTGGTTTAAACCTTTTTACTAGCTGCAGCGTTATTATTACTAGCGTCGCTGAAGGCAGTGATTCCTACATTGATAACTATGAGAATAAACGAGAAAATGGCGACCACATTACTCATATCATTTGCCACGTGTTCGTGAGCGGATGTTCCTGGTTTCTTCTTTCCTCCTCCTCCGCCTCCACCCTCTTCATTATCATCCTTATCTTCTTTATGCGACTCTTTATGTCCCACAGCTAGTAACAACACAGTAATAATCACCTCCATTCCGATCGAAATGCTCAGCAGAGTTATCAACAAATTGAAATATTCCACTTCGTTTTTGCCGCGGCTCAGGGTTGTCCTCAGTTGTGTAATGTTTGAAGTCAGCAGCGTCAAGTTGGACAAATTGTGAACGTTAGTTTTCTTCGTATTGTAACTTTTCTTCGAGACGACCCCGCGCTTTTTAGATTTCGCTTCAGGTTTTGACGATGACATCTTCCCTTTAGAATCGGTGCCTCCATAAATCTGTTTAGTTTTATCGTCGATCAAAGATTGATCCGCTTTAGAACCGGGCGATTCCTTCATGAAAAAAATAAATCCAAAATTGAAAAGTTCATTGATTCAACGTGAACAATTTTCAAATCAATTCCACATGTAAATCCTCATTCGGAAAATTCTACAAAAGTTTTTAATATTTAACATTTTAAACTCATCTGATATTAACCCAATTGAATGGATTTAACTGAATTGACCCGATAATTAAATCTTGATGAATAGGTTTAATCCGAGACAAAATCATTTTCAGGTGGTTTTGAGAACATCACATAGGCCTACGAATGTAATTAATTTTAGATATCTATATCAACGAGAACTTATTCAAATTTCGTGTTGTACAAAACAAAGCTTACCATAACCCGGGACCGATCTCTCCGTCATCTACAGTTCAATTAACCAACTCCAGTTAATTCTGTGTAAATCGCACGAGTTTCATTCTTTTTATATCAAAAAATCAAATTTCAAAGTTTTCGTTACACAAAAAATCGGGTTCCTTTGTCCACGAGGTAAAATGTTGAATAAATTCGTCGACTAACGACTTGGTGACATATGTTTCAGAACGTGCTGTGTATTATCTACATCACGTACTGCGAGCTAAAATTCAAATTAGGGATTTTTATGATTTTTAAGTTAATCGTATAATAATTGAACACAATTTCCGCGTTCAGCGATATACATTTTACATATGTTTTAATCCCATTTGTGCAGATCGTAACGGCTGCAACTCCAGGAGAAATAAATTACACGTTCTCGACTCGAAAATTCACCGATCGATGCTCGATTTAAAATGGCAAATAGAAATGAAATATTTTCTTCTTTTTTTATATAGTTTATATTAATTACAGTAGACCACGTGCTTTATTTGTATTAAACAGCCATCTGCAAATAACTCTTGAAAATCCACAAGAATCGATATCGATATAAACAATGGGAAACAAAGCATAAAACTCCAGTTTTTACTTGTATACAATAATAACAGTAGAGGCAACAACAGCTCTTACTACAACCAGGGAAGTGTGATGTCTCATCACACTTCCCTGCTACAACAAACCACCATATAAATCTCAACTACATGTTATTGTATATCAGTCTTGCAGAATACGTCGTCTTTGTTTAGCACTTTTGGCTTCAGAAATCACTATAGGACTTTATCTTATTTGTATCGTCAATATCTATAGAAATCGATCTGCAAGCCTGGTGAAACTGACACCGGAGCGCACCCAGTGTCTTCTATTGCCAATTCAATTCAATTCAATGCAATGCAATATTTATTATACCGCGTTGCAGAACAATAAAATCAGAAGAAAGTTGATGAATGAAAAAAGGCTGGAGTAGCAGCTGTAGATTTGGAGAAACAGTAGATCCTATTAGTTTTCAATTTCATTAGTAAACCTCCTAGTTTTCAAACCAGCTTCGCATTGGTAACATTTTCCATAACATGTTACTTTTATGATTATCACATAGCTACGTCACGCAGTACTAGTGTCGGTACACGTCACGTGCTACTAGTGTCAATGCACGTCACGTGGTACAAGTGTCAATGCACGTCACTAAATGCAGTCGTAGTAATATTCATTACAACGAGAATAAAAGCAATGATTGCGACGGCATTGCTCAGATTGTTAGCACGATGCGCGTGATGACTAGAACCAGACTTTAATTTCTTATTCTCTCCGCTCTCAGCATCATCATCATCATCATCATCATTTTCATCTTTCCGAGATTCAGCATCAGTTACACACAGCAATAGAATAGTTGCAGTAACCTCTAAACCGATTGAAACACTCAACATAATTAGTAACAGTGAATAATACTCGACGCGTTCTCTTCCGCTGCTGATAACTGACCGTAACTGCCCGATGTTTGACGTCAATAACGTCAGAACTGATACGTTGTGTAAGTTCGTCTTTTTCGTGGCGTAATTCTTACGTGAAATGGCGTTACGTCGTTTATTCGTATCGCCTCTCGTTGTGACGTCACCTTTACCAGGGTCAGTCGATTCACCTGGCAGTAATGGCGGACTTCCGTTATCTCTTCGACCGTCGAACTGAAACAAAATGTCTCATTGTATAGTAAATACCCAGAGCTGGCAACTGCTCCTGATTTTCAGTGTTTGTTACTATCTTATAATGAGATAAACTGACTTGATTAGTTTGATGTACAGATATATGAGAGATGTTACTGAAGGTCTTTTTCTGATAAACTCGAACACTTTCTTTCATATTTCAAAGAAATGTTACTGAAATTCAATTTGTTGCTGATAGCACTTTTCAGAGGTTACATAGCCCCGAATACCCATACCCTAGTTTTATACGGGGTCTCAACTCAATTGAAAATGAATGAATTCAGTTATAGTCCCCAGGTTAAAGTTGATGTACTCAGTCGATAAAACAATATCCGCAAATTTTTACATTCATTGTAACTTATCATTATAGAAATTAGTGTCTGGAAATATGACTTGAAAATCTGAATCCAAGTTTTAATTTAAATTACCGATAAAATTTTATATGTTTCGTGATAATCAAACGTACCATTGCGTTCATCCTGTTTGTCCTGTCAAATAAATATAATAAAACCGCTGTTTGATATAGAAATCTTCCGTTCCAACATGTTACCGAATTCATCAACCTATTTGATAATTCTGGAAATTGTGTGTATAAATGTTCGGGTAAAATGTCGGGTTTTTGCTTGTAACAGGTTGTTTTGTATTAGCGAACAGAAATCCCACGTGTTTAGAGATACTAATTCGATTTAGACAACTGTGGGTATTTTTGCGAATGAATTCACTCTTCACTTCATCCGACTATATTAAAATGAAATACATATTCCGTGCAACGTTTCTGTAAAATCCTATTAGCCATCATCAGGTGTACTCATTTGTTAACCATGGAATGCGTTCGTCCTTTCATTCTGATTTGGGTTTAGCGGTCGGGGTTTTATTTGTGGGGTTCGGAATCTTTATTGTGGTCGTGGTTTATTTGTGGGATTGGGGATTATTTCGTGTGGTAGGGATAGGCTAATGGGAGTAGTGGTTTGGTGGCCAGGACCAACGTTGTTTTCTCTAGCTCCCAATTCACCATAATACTGGAGCTGAGAACACCGACCAAAGGTTGAATATTATACTAATTGGATGACTGTGGTCCGAAACCACGTAAATAACTTGCGCATTTACATCGTGAATGAGATCATTTTCAATCACACCCACCACAGAGATACACACTACGTGTATTCACGAAATCAGAACTTTATCATTTTACAGTTGGCCGAATATGAACGAATATATAAACTCGAGTCTTAAAACTGCTGTGAATTTCCATGTGAAACTTCTACGGTTTTAGAGGTATTTTTTGTAAACTCTGAGAATGACTCGTGTGAGTAGTAATTTAAACACAGCATCATGTGAAATAATGATATGATTATAGAGTGTTCTGTAGCAGGAGTTTGAAGGAAGCATTTTGAAATTATGGTTCTGTGCTGTAACACATAATTTGGAAGCAGTTACTACACAGATCGTCGAGTCAAACAGTTCAAGCTGCGAAAACGGTTCTACAAGATCTATTTCCTTCTTTAATGATTGTAATATTATCAGTGTTAACTGCTGCATTACGCAATAAGAGATCTGAGCTGAGAGCGAAGAGAACAGATCGTCATCAATCTTCAGCCAGTAAAACTCTTCTTGTTGTAGTTATTGTGTATATTTTACTAGTTTTCCCACAAGCTGCAGCTAAATGTATGTATCACATGATATTCGCCATTCAACCAGTGCTTTATAGAAATCATGGTATAATATTCAATCACAGTTCAACAAATCCTCATTTACAATTTTTTCTCAGCACTTTATGGTTCCAGTTAGAAAGATTCCTACAAACATTCCGAGAATTTGTGTTTTGCATTAATTTTTCAATATACATCGGAACATTGAAAGTTTTCAGAAATAGATTTATTAAATTATTTACTGATTGTTTTTGTTGTAAAACGAAATAAAAAAGAAACAGAATCTGAGTAGATATTCCCCTTAGGGCCCTGATATCGTCTGAATATTGATTTGTCAAACCTATGGACTCCGGTTGCTAATGACAGCGGGCTAAATATTCCTCATGAGGATCTATCTTATGTTTTAATTTTGTGATCCCACGAAGTCTCTGAAGCTACAAGAAAAATTAACGATTTATACCAAAATTCGAAGATACGGAGTTTTCAAAGGATCGGGATAAAGTTAGTTATGAGAGTTTGAAAATACTCGAGTGCAACAATATAAGATACTGGTAAGATAGATTTATCACCACGGATTTCTGTGCTTATCAAGATAAGTTTTCCCCAGAGGGTGCAATTGAGCCGTATAATATGATCTATACAAGAACAATTTATCTATCTTTTTTATTTACACATTCTTCAAAATCAAACGCACAGTCGCCGTTAAATACCTGTTCGAAGTGTTGGATAACTTGACTCCGTTTGATTCAGCGATCAATTGCGTAATCTATATGATCGCTAGTAAACATTTCAGGAAAACTGCAACCCACATTTTATGTTCAAAATCATCCTCGTAATTGTTTTCTCGGAGTCCTCATAATTCCGGTAGATGTTATTGATGTCGTCAAGCAAAGAAACGCACAACGATAAACAATAATTGATATTTGATTAGCGATAAATAAGCGGTAAGCGATAAAACGTCCTGGAGACAATGAAAGAAAAATCCCGAATTTTCAAATAAAATCAATTTCTTCTTTCATCCTCGATTTTTCATTCAAAAATATTCAGATTTCGTAAGCACGAAATTTATACGATTATACAATTTATTGTTTTGGCTGACTATGATTATTATGTAACAACTATCGAGGTTTGTTACAATCTCTGTATTTGTATTTGATCGATATTTTCACTTTGTTTCTATCTTCATCCAATCAAGAGACATGAACGAAATAAAGGGATTCAATTGGAAAAGAATTGGGACAATAATCCAACAACAGGACCCCAGCTGGTACCAAAAAACATGGCACCTGAAAACTGTGAAACTGCTTATTATCATCTATCATATCAATATTTCTGGCACTGGGTCTTTTTTCTCACAGGAAATGTTAAAATGATGGACTTAAATCACCTAGGAATAAAACCCCGTCCACCCGCCCGGTGTTTCATTGTGAAATTCTCGTGTACAGAACATACATTCAGTAGGGCCACTACCTTCCTCACATAACAATAACGTGACCTATTGTCGTACAGGCCACAAACTGGTTTGTACCAGAACAATCAAAATCCGACGTATTTGGTCAATCTATAGATCGCGTATGAGTGGTCTGTGTAAGGTTTGTTTGCCGTCTCGATCTGATCATGATCTCACAGACTGTGGTCACATAAAATGATAAAACCACATTACAGGAGGTGCCACGACCACAATTCGGGTTTAAACACATTTTGTTTGTGAGAATTACAACTATTTTACCGTCAAACCATTTCGATCAACTGGAATTTAGTTGTTAAAATGGATTTACATAACAGTTTAAGTAATATCACAGGAATCTTTTTTGTGTTTCCATGCCATAAATCATTAAAGGAGTGAGAACTAGAGTATATCAGTACAGGTATATTCGATATTGGTCACGTAGATTTGTTTCCACATCTCAAATGTCATCACAGAGACACGACTTCATTCATAAAATAAGAATTCTGGGTCGCGAATAGCAATGTGTATAAATTCTAATCTAAAAACTGCTGTGAATTTCAACAAGAAGCTTTGGTTTATTTTAGATTGATTTTTAGTAACTCTCAAAGCGACTCATGTAACGGGTAATTTCAACAGAGCATGTGAAATGTTGCGATGATTATATAGTGTTCTCAGAAACACATAATGAGAGGGCAGCAGTCACTACACAGATTGTCGTATCAAACAGTTCTGTTCTTGTCATGGATAATTTTACCGCTATCGTCACTACAACTCGTAGAATATACCGCACTGCTGTGAAGACACCGGATTATATCATAGCTTTCAGCAGGTTCACCGACTTCGTTTATGGAAACAACCGAACATTCAAATATGTTTTCTTGTTTCCGCCGGGAAGTGTGTTTAATTTTCTGACAATAATTTTACTGATAAAGTGTCGCAGATATCAGTCAGTTCGTTACACGTTCCCTTATCTCATAACTCTCGCGTTTTCAGATCAACTTGTCGTCTTGTTTGGATTGGAAAAATTCTCATGGTATCTAAAAGATCTATTTACGTGGTATCTAGGATTTTATAAAGGATGTGATGTAACGTATCTGACATTCGCTAAACACAGTAAACTATGTCCATCACTTTACTATTTCTATTACTATTTCCGCTATCTGCCCAGACGATTGTTTCCTTCGTGTGCTTTTTCAAACCTATTTTATGATCAGGCAATATCTGTATCAAACTACACAGTTATAGTGATTGCTATCGAGAGATTTGTTTCTATTCGTTTTCCTTTCTTTCACATGAAACATTTCACCGTCACTCGGCGTAAACTTGCAGTAGTTTTTGTCATCGTCTGGGCGTATTTCATGAACTTGGATTCAGCAATCATGCGCAATCGTATTTATCTCAACAAAAATCGCAGATATAATGAAATATATGACAGTTTTATGTGTCAACAGTCGATCTACTACACGCATCGTTCCCAGCAACAAGTAACAAAAGCTGCGAAAACATTTTTACAAGATATATTTCCTTCTGTAATGATTGTAATATTATCAGTGTTAACTGCTGCATTACGCAATAAGAGATCTGAGCTGAGAGCGAAGAGAACAGATCGTCAT
Organism: Tubulanus polymorphus; assembly: GCF_964204645.1. Lineage (NCBI taxonomy): Eukaryota > Metazoa > Nemertea > Palaeonemertea > Tubulaniformes > Tubulanidae > Tubulanus > Tubulanus polymorphus. The sequence goes on from NC_134029.1 coordinate 24,485,187, forward strand.
CAATCTTCAGCCAGTAAAACTCTTCTCGTTGTAGTTATTGTGTATATTTTACTAGTTTTCCCGCACGCTGCAGCTAAATGCATTTACAACTTATTCTCCTTGATTGGACCAGTGCTTTATAGAAATCATGGAATGAAACTCAATTCCAGTTCCATAAATCCTCATTTGCAATTCTTTCTTGTACATTTATGGGCTGGGTTAGAGAGATTTCTGCGAGTATTTCGAGAATTTGTTTTCTGCGTTAATTTCTTCATATACATCGGAACATTGAAAGTTTTCAGGAATGAATTCATCAAATTATTTACTGATTGTTTTTGTTGTAAAATGAAATCAAAACGACACAAAATATAACGAGTAAATGTTCCATTACGAACCCGGATCTGGACTTAGTTTTGTTACGTCCTATAATATACGAGTTTTATTTCGTTAATGTTAATTTGTTAAACCTCTGCTCCACGGTAAGTTATGAGTTATGATTGACTCTGAGTTAAGTCATCGACAATGAACTGATTTCACTTTCTCGTTCGGACGGAAATTTATTGATGATAATTAATAGATATATAATTTATTAAGTATAGTTTCTATCAATTTCCAATAAAGCCATTTTCTGTTGCATCGATTCAGACTCTTCCGATCTTCAGTTTTTCCATTTCACGCATCATTTGGCAAACTGCGCACGAGTGACACCAATATAAGCAACGCATATCCAGGGGCCAGCTGTTGCACAGTCGTGACTTAAGTCCAAAAGTGGTCTTAATTCTTAAGACAGGTCTTAAGTTGTTAGATTGGCAATAGGACTAAGTTGGTCTTAGACTGGTCTTAAGTCTAAGCCATGACTATGCAACCGGCCCCTGGAGGATAGAACCTTTAATGTTGTATTTTGTTGTATTTTAACGCGGAGTTAAATCCTATGTCACAAACGTAGAACTGGATCCTGGATTGTACTCAGATTCTCGACGACTTATCGCTTGATAATGACAAACACATCCTGGTAAAACTAACAGAACACTTATAAACACCAATACAGCGCAGTAATAGAACGATACAGCATAGTCGACAGTGCGGTCGTATATCCAACCTGAAATAGAAATTAACATATATAACTGAGATATACTTTAGTAAGTTGTTGAATTACGAAAATTTCACTCTCAAGCCCATCGCACACGATACAAGGAAATATGTAAACAGGATGCAGACATGTTTTCGTGTTTCCGTGCGTCGTGTGCGTTGGGTTCAGGCAACACTGTTTTTACAAGTTGAAATATATATTACTGCATTCACAATTTCAAATGGAAAGTAGATATCTTAATCTGCTGTTATAAGTGCTTAATGGGATTCCATCCGAATTACCTGCCATAGGAGCACCGAATAAAAATCCGATTCCACCGAAAAACATACTATACGCGTATGACATGAATAGATAATCGCTTCCAAATAAATCCATTAAAACTAAAGCGTGTAAACATCCGAGGGCTGATAGTGAAAACCCAATAGCTGCGCAGATTGCCACGGCTGCCGTGTAGCCGTTTAAATTGGGTATTAGACACACCTCGACCCCGAGTAATGTGTTCAGAATAAGATACAAGGTGAATGTATCTATTCGGGGATGTTTGGTCGTCAATGAAACGATGACGCGCCCGATTAGATTAGCTATTGCTATTGCCGATAAAGTAAATCTCGCCTGTTCTCGCGATATTTCTAACAGAACTTCAGATCCGGATACGATGTGTACATATATTGTAGATATTGCCGCGTGGACGATCGAAGACTGTAAAACAAACATCACAAACGTTTTCCGTTTAAAAAGATCTAACTGATGAAGGTCACGAAATCGTTTCGATTTTTCGCCATTTTTGATCGGTTTGTCTTGATTTTCCTCGTGTTCTGGAAGTGGTTTATTTGACCAGTGACGGAACAGAAGTCCTAGAGCGCACTGTTGAGACGCGATACCACCGATAATCAAACAGCATCCGCGCCAACCGTACTGCTTCAAACAGTAGTTTATGATAAACGGAAAAATGAAATTTCCCCCTGAAGAACTCGCAGTTTTTATCGCTTGTACAACTGCAGCCTGTTGACGGAATCTAGGAACCCAAAGTACTGATATGGACAGTGACACCACATCCTGTAAAGTAAAGAATAACCAAATTATACATTTTCAGACGAACTATTTGGAGTAAAATAGGATTCTACTCGGCACAAACCTGCAATCACGCGTAGCGCTAAAGCGAGGTAGAAATTATACACAAATGACGTCACAGTTATTGCCGAGGCGTTGATTATTGAAGCGATGACGAAAACTTTCCGAAAACCGAATCTCTTCATCATCAAACCCGCAATTGGACCTGACAAAGATAAACAGTTTTTTAGAACGATTTGACACTGGATGAAAAGATAATGTGTTACACCTCGTGTTTGCCGTTATAATCTATTTTCCAACATGGAGATAGAGACTAATTGACGTACAAAGGATAATCTGAGGACCTTCGAGGGAGAGGGGTGGTCTGTCATGCTGTATAACATTCACTGTACCGAGTCACGTGGATTCGACAGACCTGCTTTCTGCTGACATTGTGGCCGTGGTCCCGTGTTATGTGAGGTTTTACAATCGAATAGTCTTGGGCGACTAAGATCCCGTATAATAGCCAGAATTTTGAAAGCGGCGTCCTTGAATTATGGGAAGGAGACTTTTGACATGTTCTGTATCTTCGAAAAGCAAGCACCGCAGTTGGTATCCCCTTGAAAATCTCTTTAAAACTATTCCCGAAGCATCTCGTGAATTTACTCACACTCAAACTTGGGTCATCGTAGTCGCGCCGTATTGTGTTTCTGTTACTAATACCAGGGAAGCACTTCCCTGCTAATACTAATACTGTTAGGACATTCTTTTTGAAATGCTACCAGAACATGTCACAATTTGAATCAAGAAAATTGAAGGGCACTTTCTAAAAAGGGGCGTTCGTTCGAACAGATAAACCCTCTTGGCTACAGGCCTGGATCTGAGTAATATCATGACCTACGCATTGCGTTTGCCGAGCAACATGGCGACTATAGTGTGAGGTGGAAAATGGCCGCTATTTCGAAACTTACCTCCGCAAAACCCAATTCCTAACACGACTGTACCGAGCCATGCTGTATCACCGCTACCATGCAAGAAATAATCCATCCATTCCGCTACCAGAATACCATCGCCATAATTACCGCCGATTATACACGTAGAAATCGAACCAGCAATGATGCGAACCACCATTTCAAGCCTATTCGAATCAACATGATTTTTGCCCGAGTCGCTATCAGCCATTCTGTAATCGGGAAATCCAGGTTTCTACAGCTATCTACGATTACTAGATCATGCTAATAATCAATCAATGTATAAAGTAGTCAAGACACGGTATAGGCCTATACTTGACTTGATGCCACTGAGTCGTCCTAATGACATTAAGGGGGCCTACTGCCGAATCACCGATAGTTCGATTCAGATTGATTGTAAAATTAGGTTGACCTGTATATTATGTAATGTTTGAATGATTTATTTGCTTCAACTTATTGAAATCTACGACGACAGATATGCTATAAGGAAGCAAATACCCACTCGACACAACGGATGTTTGTGCCACCAATCGTTTCGACTTCTCGCTATTTTGAGCACTATCTTATGGTTTTCCTCGTGTTCTGGAAGGGGTTTATTTGACCAACCGTACTGTTTCAAACAGTAGTTTATGATGAACGAAAAAATATATATAACCGTCAATAGAGTGTGTCGTTCGGAATCATCTTTTGAAGTTAGCAAATTCTCAAAATGTACGTATGATGTAAAAAAATATCTACAGTGAGAAGTTTGGATGATTATATAGTAGTTCATATCGGAGCGAGTATCATGATCTATAATTTGTATCTCTACCAGTTTGCAGAGAGAAACGATCAGCCGCCGCGCTTACCGAATCATAACTGATCGAGAACAATCGTTTGTGTCGTTGTCGAGGTATGAAGACTTAAGTTCTGTTCGTGTCATGGATAATTTCACCACTATCACCACTACAACTCGTAGAATATACTGGACTGCTGTGAAGACACCGGATTATATCATAGCTTTCAGAAGATTTACCAACTTCATTTATAAATATAACAGAACATTCAAATACGTTTTCTTGCTTCCGCCGGGAAGTGTGTTTAACTTTCTGACCATAATTTTACTGATAAAGTGTCGCAGATATCAGTCAGTTCGTTACACGTTCCCTTATCTCATAACTCTGGCGTTTTCAGATCAACTTGTCGTCTTGTTTCAGTTACGGGATTTTCCTGTCTATTTGAAAAAGTTTGTAACTTCTCGTCTGGGATTTTTTAGAGAATGTCGCACTTCTTTTCTGACATTCGCTAAACACAGTAAACTATGTCCATCACTTTACTATTTCTATTACTATTTCCACTATCTGCCCAGACGATTGTTTCCTTCGTGTATATTTCGGAACCTATTTTATAACCAGGCAATATCTGTATCAAACTACATAGTTATAGTGATTGCTATCGAGAGATTTGTTTCTATTCGTTTTCCTTTCTTTCACATGAAACATTTCACCGTCACTCGGCGTAAAATTGCAGTAGTTTTTGTCATCGTCTGGGCGTATTTTATGAACTTGGATTCTGCAATTATGAACAGTCGTGTTTATCTCCGCAAAAATCGCAGATACAATGAAACATATGACGGATTCTCTTGCCAAGTTTCAATCTACTACACAAGTATGTCCCAGATCAACCAGATACAAGCTGTAAAAACATTTTTACTAGATCTATTTCCTTCTTTAATAATTGTAATATTATCAGTGTTAACTGCTGCATTACGCAATAAGAGATCTGAGATGAGAGCGAAGAGAACAGATCGTCATCAATCTTCAGCCAGTAAAACTCTTCTTGTTGTAGTTATTGTGTATATTTTACTAGTTTTCCCACAAGCTGCAGTTAAATGCATCTACCACACAATTATGTACTTTGAATCGGTAATTTATAGAAATCATGGAATCAGCATCGGTTCCATTTCATTTCCACATTTTACATTTTTTCTCAGTACTTTATGGTTCGAGTTGGAAAAATTCCTACTAACATTTCGACAATTTGTGTTTTGCATTAATTTTTTTATATACATCGGAACATTGAAAGTTTTCAGAAATCAATTCATTAAATTATTTACTGATTGTTTTTGTTGTAAAATAAAATCTAATCAGAAGGCTGTATGAATTCTAATTCCCAGAAAAATGGTCCCAAGACTAACAAAAACTGAAATATATTTCAACAATATAAAATCTTTTATTTAACAAAACTATTGCATAAATTATCACCAATTATCATAAATCATCATAAATTATATACGGCCATTTGTTCTATTCGTTTTTGTTGTCGGAATGAATTTAGATTTGTAGAAAACCAGGAGAAATTCCAGGTTGTAGAGAATGTTTACCGCGTAATTCAGGACATAGTTCAATAAGGAATATCTCGAGAAGAACCTGAATAACGAAAATATGTGTGTGAAAACTAACGTAAAAGGTCGTTTTTACGATCGAAGTTTAAATGCTGAAAATTCACTGATATTTACGTAGAAAAACTGTTTATTTAGTCGTTCATCTTGAAGACATTCAAACATCTTTATAATTCCAAACTGAGCTGTCTTTTCACCGACTAAACTTTTAATAAATTCTGTAAAATGAGAAATAAAAATTCAGAGAAGATTCAAGGGTCAGACACGATGTAAAATTCCACACTGAGAGAATAGAAAGTCTGAAATGTGTCATTGAGTAAAAAGTTTATCCAAGGTTACCGATTTATCCTCATACATGTAGTATTCCTGAAGATGAAAATTAGGATATAGTCGAAACGTCGAATAAAACTACTAGCTCATTGACATGTCACATTTCACACTCTTTTTATCCTTAGTGTGGGATTCTATATTATCATCTTTAAAACAATGGTTAAATAGTTTCTTCAATGGTAAATGACCGATAACAGCAAAGTTCTGGAGTTGTTATATTACCTGTTATACTCAGAATCAATTTCTCTTTTGCTAAAAGTCTTGTTTGTAGTTTTTCGGTATCGTTTCGAACTGGAGCAGAATCGGCGAGTTTTCCCTCGGGCCAAAACGAATCACGAAAATTCTGCATGTAATAAATCAACATCGGTTCCGAAAATATCCACGTGACTGTCTCATGTAGCTGTCTGTAATTAGATCATCATTAAACTGTAACAAAACACTGAAGAAACATCACTCATATTACACTGAGCGCACGTATTGAAAATGTAGGGCCCACAGACTTCAGTCCTTAAGTGGTCTTAAATCTTAAAACTGATCTTAAGTTGTAAGATTGTTTTTAAGAACCAGAATTAGCTTAGACTGGTCTTAAGATGTTAGATTGGCTATAGAAACCGAAATGAGCTCAGTCTGGTGTAAACAATCCTTCTCTGTGTAAATGAGTCCTCGGGATGGTTGACTATAATGATTTGTAACCATCTATAAACTCGAAAGATTAAGAAGAAACGTGAAATACAAATGATTTCTTCAAACCCCTGAATGTGAAACATGTGATATTTACTTGTTGATTGTTCGGCCAAAAGTCACTTGAACGAAAGCCATTAAAGTTCTGCGTAACAACTTAAAAACTCCTTTCAATTCAAATATTTCACCGATCAATGAATAAAGAGGTTCCGCAATCGAATCTTTCAGCACATCCTCTTTATTACTAGAAAATAGAAAAATAATATCAGCACCAATCGTAGCCTCTCATTTATAAATACAACAGCAAATAATAACGTCTAAAATCTTACCCTTCTTCATCGTACATGATTAACTCCTCTTCACTGTCGCTAGCACCAAGACTGTAAACATAATCATATCATATCACATTAAACTGAGCTGTCTGAATTGGGAGAAAGAAAGAGAGTTGAGGATATGTTATTTCATATTGTGGCTCCAGTAACGTCCTCCAAACCACCAGCATTATTACCCTGGGCTTGGTTTCATAGAGGTGGAAGAAAGATAGTCCCTTGGAACATTTTGAAATTTGTCAGTTATAACCATGGTTTCTCATTGTTATTATGGTGGTTGTCACCCAAATTGAGGATTTACCCCTAGGGATAACTTTCATACTCAGTCTATTAAACCGGGCCCAGAATAAAAGCTGCTGAAATCGACAGATTTGGGAGGATAAACATACTTTTTTAAAATACTCGTGATAGAGAATTTTTTCTTGTCGCTGTTGATTCGAGATTGTTTTAAATGTTCAGGACTCGGACTCAGGAATGTATACAATGATTCACTTTGCGCCATTCTATCATCTTTCATTACAACCTACAAATATATATATATATATATATAAACAATACCATACCGCTGCCCTTGCAGCCCACTGCCCATAGGGCCTCCTACCTGCATAGTCGACTGTCTGTACTACAGCCTGTTACCCATACAGCCCGCTGCTCGTACAGCCCACTGCCTAGCCCCGCTTTCAAAAGTATAACCAGCTACCTGTACAGCTCACTGCCCCTACAGCCCTCTGGCCCCACAGATGTCTAGCCCCACAGCCGTCTGGCCCCACAGCTGTCTGGCCCCACAGCTGTCTGGCCCTGTGCTGCCCACTATTGCCCGTACAACCCGCTAACAGTATAACCAGCTGCCCCTACAGCCCTCTGGCCCGACAGTGGTCTGGTCCCACAGCTGTCTGGCCCTGTACTGCCCACTATTGCCCGTACAACCCGCTAACAGTATAACCAGCTACCTGTACAGCTCACTGCCCCTACAGCCCTCTGGCCCGACAGTCGTCTGGCCCCACAGCTGTCTGGTCCCACAGCTGTCTGGTCCCACAGCTGTCTGGCCCCACAGCTGTCTGGCCCTGTACTGCCCGCTATCGCCTGTACAACCTGGTTTACTCTGCCATTGAATGTATAAGGATTATGAATGTTACTCACCTCGAGATAAGCTCCTAAAGCTACTTTACATTTTTCGAGAAATTTTTCATCGATCGAACGGAATTTTCTCAACGAGGGCAACGGTTTCTTACGTAACCACGAACAAATCTATAAAACAAAATGAATCAACTGTATCACCAGGGAAACACAATGAATCAACTGTATCACCAGGGAAACACAATGAATTAACTGTATCACCAGGGAAACACAATGAATCAACTGTATCACCAGGGTTTCCAGTGGTAAGGCCAGGGTAAAAAGAAGTACTAAGAAGGACTTTTTCCGCTATTTTAACGCCAAAAGGAGGGACTTTTTTGCTCGGAAAGAAGTAATTTCCATTATAATGAAGGCCCATAAGGGAGCATTTTCACAATGCCTTTGCCGGAATACTCGTCATGTGGACCAGTTATACATGTCAGGGTAATTCCATAACACTTTCCTGTATATTCAATATTACTGATAACTGAATTACCAGTCCTGAGTAAGAAAATACTTCAACAGTCGAATTCACGATAAAATTGCGCGCAGAAAATACATAAAAATCAAATTTCAATCAAATCGAGTTTTTCATAAAAAGGAAGGACTAAGAGTCAAAAAGAAGGACAAAGATGATGTTTGTCCAAACTTTTTCCAAAAGAAGGACTTGGAAACCACTTTCATATAGGATAAATTTAGAACAGAGTTTACCTGTACTAGACTATTGTGTAAACGGTAGAATTGTTGTAAAGTACGCGATATAACCCAACCATGAATTCCACATTCTCTATCGACCTGTTCGGTATCTCGGTGATAAATAACAATAGTGAAATACGGTAGATCTCGACCGGTTTCATCATCGTGGATTACCTATTGAATATATATACACATACGTATTAAATCCACATGGATTATCTACACGGATTATCCACATGGATTATCTACACGGATTATCCACATGGATTATCTACACAGATTATCCACATGGATTATATAGTTAAACTCGCTTAAGTCGTCTGTAGTTTTTAAACTCAGAAATTTGTATTTCCAATTCAATATTCTAAGTGTTAGTCATGAACACAATGATAACATAACATAACATAATAAGTATCATACCGATGCACTGTCCATTCTAGTCCTCCACATACCGACATTCTCACACCAAACTGACGTTCGTTCAATATGAAACTGTAATTGTTGTTTTTCTTGTTTCAATAATTCCAGTTCGCGAGACACGTCCTCTTGTATTTTCATCGTCTGTTCAGAGAAATATATTCATTAATCGATAAAACCATAGAACTGTAAGAAGTGAATACAGTTCTTAGAAGAAACATGGAAGACCTTGGACTGTAGTTTGGCTGGTAGGAAAACTCTGATAGTTCTAACCTTACTTACTGGCGTAGGTTAACAACAGTTTACTTAAGCATGGTAAGCACTATCCCCAAGGGTCAGTCGTTCAATAAAATTACAACTTAAATCAACTTTTGAACAATGTGAGGGTTCAGTTCCTGTGGTCTAGGATTTAGTTTAACAGTTCTGTCAGTTGAATTGAACTAAAACTTCATTTCCGATAGTCAGGATTATAGGATTAAAGGATTACCACTGACCTTTGGATCAGCCTTCATAGTTCTGCGTAATCCTTCTAAAGCGTGAATCTTATTCTGTATTTTCTCGTCTAATATTTCCAGTTTTTTACTCGCGTAATTTGACTGTAATTCGCGGAATGACGTCTCCGTACACAACAATGTCTGATCGCCCCTCACAACTGATTTCTCTAGAACTGAATCGATCCACGGCACCTCCGATAATTCATCGTCTATATCCTCATCATCGCTATGGTTACGGATATACTGATAGTAGATATCACCGACAATGAATGATGGGTAATTGTGTTCCTCTAGTTGTTGGTAAATTATGTTTTGCGCGTCGTAAAATGCTTGAGGGCCCTGCAGAGAGTGAGAGAGAGAGAGAGAGAGAGAGAGAGAAAGAGAGGAAAAGAGTGAGAGATGGCAAGAGGGATAGAGGGAGAGAGAGAGAGGAAAAGAATGAGAGAAATGGAAGAGAGACGGGAGGGAGAGAGATAGAGTGAAAGGGAGAGAGGAAGAGAGAGATGGGATAGGGAGCAAGAGGGGGAGGTAGAGAGAAAGGGAGGGGGAGAGAGAGAAGGAGAGGTAGATTGTTATATCCAGACAGTAATGAATAAAGCAATGAAACTCTCCCCCCACCCCACCCCTAGGTTACCACTGACTTACTGAATCTCCAGTTAAAAAAGTTTCCATTCCTTTGATTAGAGTTCTATCTAGTTTGACAGCGGTGCTCGGACTAGCTATATACATCTGATAGATTTCACCAGCGACGTGATGTCGTAATGACTGAAATACAAACATCAGCATTCATCATGTTTCAACTGTGAGAATAAAATCTACTGAATTCTTAAATACCGATCGCAAACCTTATCTGTTTGTTTCAAATTTTCAACACCGAGCCAAAATCTGAAATACAATTCATCATCAGAAAATTAGATATAAGTTGCTATTTTCTAAAGACGCACATAAAAAATTTAAATAAAACTATGACTAACATGAACTGGTAAATGAAGGTGGGGAAATTGGTAAAATGGAAATATTTCAAAATCAGAACTGGATGATTTTTATCATGAAATGAGGTCACAAACAACTTACCCCAATAACGATTCATTGCGTTCCTTTTTCAAATATTGCATGAAATAACTTTGAGCTCGAGGAGTTTCCATGATTACTTTAAACGACAGTACCTTCAATGATATACAATACAATAGATTACTACCAGTAATCCCTTCCCCAACCATCACAGTAACATTTTCAATTTTATCAGTTATCTTTTCATCGTTTTCATTTACTCAAGTGAAAAATTCAACACCCATTTAGGCGCAGATCTGGGGGCTGGTGAGACTGATGTAACACCATACAACTTGTGTGTTAAACCAGGGAAGAATAATGAGTTGATTCACACTTCCCTGGTAAAACAAAGACACAATTATCCACCTGTCAGATCTAACACCCTGGACCCGGGATCCACAGTTGTGAGTTAGAGTTATAGTCAATTCATTTTCATGTTCTATTTCTAGAGTCAAATTTAACTCCTGATCTGTTCCCTGAATCCTCGAATACTTACCATTTTACCGGGTAGTGATTTAGGTTGAGTTTTATTCGATTCTGTTGATTCTACGTTAGTAAAGTAATCAGGTCCGCCCAACTGTTCGATTCTCTTCTCACAATGAGTCTTACTCACTGTCAATTCATTTATATAACGTTTTAAATTCCTCGCTTTCAATAAATCGCCTTTCTTCGTTCCGCTAGATTTAAATTCTTTTTCTGTAAATTACACACGCAAGAGAATAAGGTTTAACCGGTAGCAGCAGACGTTACTAATTGACACAACTGTCACCAGGTATCTCTCTTACCTGTATTCATTCCTTTAGCTTTTTTGATATTGTTTATCGCAGTTGCTTGCATGATCTCAGACATTATATTATACCTGTCAAATATAATCATAAAAACATTTCAAATATTTACATAAAACAAACAGGGGAAATTGCGGCGTAGAGGTTTAACCCTTTCAGTGCAAACCGCAGTGCGGTGTATAAATCAGTGATAGATTTTGCTAGTACACCGCACCGCACATCATTATTGATGTGATTAGTAATTACTAATTATCTCTCTTGAAAGATGGCAGAACATGTCAAACATAGTGAAATACTAGTAACTAACGATGCACCGCACCGCGGTGTAGATGCACTATAGTGGTATTCCCGTTATTCAACACACTAGGACGGAATTTTTTTAAATTTTCAAATTATCTTAGGGTATTAATTAGTCAGCGCTGAAAGGGTTAACTTTAACACTGCCAGCTTGTAATACTGGATATTCTTACCTCATCTGTTTTAACATTTCTAAATCGTGACATTGTTTAATCATCTTGACAAAATCCTCGTAACTCGCCGCGTATTGATAACGTTTCTTTGTATCATTCACTAATTTCTCTTTATAATTCAGATAATTATAAAGTTGTTGATTGATATAGTCCGGATCACAGATCACATCAACCATCGGTTTCAAAACTAAAAACAAACAAAAAAACATAATCATTCACAATTTGCAAGTTTGCGTAGCTTTCAAGCTCTAAAACCGAGGACCTTTTACACAATCCTGGACCCAGTTCCACAATCCTGGACCCAGTTCCACAATCCTGGAGCCAGTTCCACAGTTCTGGATCCATTTCAGTCCTGGACCCAGTCCCACAGTCCTGGAGCCAGTTCCACAGTTCTGGATCCATTTCAGTCCTGAACCCAGTCCCACATTCCTGGAGCCATTCCACGTTTCTGGACCCAGTTCCACAGTTCTGGAGCTATTCCACGTTTCTGGACTCAGTCCCACAGTCTTGGTGGAGCCATTCCACGTTTCTGGACCCAGTTCCACAGTTCTGGATCCAGTTTCTCGGTTAAAATTGACTGATCTCAACACAGAGTTAACTCAAACTCACAACTATCCTAGGTCCACAGTATAAGTAGGTGCCATTCATAGAGTACTATCTTCGAGGTCACCGGGAGGGGGTCAAAATAGACCACTTCAATGAATCCTGTGAACATTATTCTTGAAATGTAATAACTACATTTAGTTACCTTTCATAGCTATAATCTCTCTGAGTAAATGTCTCGATGTTGAACACGCGGCGTAATTAGACGGTAGAATATGAACTAATAAAACTTCAGTGAGTTTCCTGAGAAACTCGATCTCTCTCTGTTCATTCACTAACCACGGGTGAAGTAAGAACTTCGATTTAAAGCCACCTTTTGGTCTGCAGCAATTCAGTCATATGAAAATAAAATCATTTCAGGTATTTATTAATGAACATTGTTTTTTGGAAAACATCCTTGGAGTAAAGAGATAGTTTCAGCGTCTAGGCCGCAGTGAATCGGTGATGGTTTATGCTAGTACACCGCACTGCGGTGTATTGATGTAATTGGTAATTCGTTTTTATCTCTATTGAAAGATGGCAGCACGTGTCGTACATAGTGAAATATTAGTAACTAACGATACACTGCGCCGCGGTGTGGACACACTATAGTGGTATTCCCGTTATTTAACACACTAGGGTGGAATTTTTAAAAATTTTCTCCAGCACTATAGGGTATTAATAAGTCAGCACTGAAAGGGTTAAAGGGCAGAAAAGAATTCCAGGTCTCTGTAGAGACCGATCTCAACCTATCTAAGATTTCACGCTCATGCTCAATTTGTGATCCCCCTTGTGGTAAACATATGAGTTAAATAATGAATTCTAACCTGTCAACAGCGAATCTGATCTCTTGAAAATGAGTGCATAATTTCAACACGACGTCCTGAGAGATAAATTGAACCATATCAATTTGACACAAACGATCCGATAGATTACCGATTACTATCCATAAATCCTTCCTGAAAAACAGCAGCTCATTATAGACATTCTGATGATATATGGCAGCACATAGCAATCATTCCGTAAACACGGGCCAAGGGCAAATCCAGAGGCTGATTTTGACGGGAACACAAAGAAATGAAAGGGGCATACAGTTTTAGCCAAAATTCCAGTGCATTTTCATACAATTTCTACCGACTTAAGGGATATTAATAAACCTAATCTTGTGCTGTGGACTGATGTTCTATTAGTTTTGGGTGTTTTAGGTAGGATTGCGTCGGGAGCACTAACTCTCCTTGGATTCATCCATGCGGTCACTTACTTTATGTGATCGAGAATGAATTGATTTTTCCCGACGTCGCTGTACCACGACTGAACGAAATCTCTCAAAACTAAATCCATTATTTCTTGAATCGTAGCGTCGAGATTGTGAGATATAACCACATTGTGTTTGGCGGGATGAAAATTCTGACGGTTTTCCTTAAAAAAGATGAAACGGACAAAATTAAGCCAAGGAGATCAGAAGGGGCACATGTTATAGGTAGAGTTGAGTTAATGTTTGTGTCCACGGTTACTTTGCATTCATCAGATCTGATAAAACTATATCATCAGGGGTCGGTTGCATAGTCATGACACTTAGACATAGTCTAAGACCAGTCTAAGACCAACTTAGTTCTATAGCCAATCGAACAAGTTTAGACCAGCCTTAGATTTAAGACCACGTTTGGACTTAAGTCACGACTGTGCAACTGGCCCCAGGTGTCCTTCCAGCCAAAACATCGTGGTCATAAGTTTTAATAAGTCAATAAATTATCGATAGAATTTAAAAGATCAATAACTATTTTTGCCACCAAGAATTTTAATCAAAAATACACAACATTTCGAACTCTTACTATAAGAGATTATCACCTGACGATGATCTCTAGTGATAGTTTGAAACATTGTGTATTTCTATTTCAATTCTTGATAAATAAAATTCGTTTTTATCATGTAAATTCTGTATATAGTGAGTTTTATTATCAGAGTGTACAGGGGCTATATGAGAACGGTGCCGTATTTCTGAATAGCACAATCTCACAGTATTTGTGATCCTTTCGATAGCTATTCATAATTCTATTAATTTGCCATTCTATGATTTCAGAACACTATTCTACAATTCTATGAGTTGGCCTGTTTAATAAATGCAGTAAACCTAGTGTTGGCCTGTTCAACAAACGCAGAAACCCTAGTGTTGGCCTGGTGAATAATCGTAGAAACCTTAGTGTTGGCCTTTACAACAAACGCAGAAACCCTAGTGTTGGCCTACTGAATAAACGTAGTTACCCTAGTGTTGGCCTGGTGAATAAACGTAGTTACCCTAGTGTTGGCCTGGTGAATAAACGCAGAAACCATAGTGTTTGCCTGCTGAATAAACGTAGTTACCCTAGTATTGGCCTGGTGAAAAAACGCAGAAACCATAGTGTTGGCCTGGTAAATAAATGCATAAACCATAGTGTTGGCCTGGTAAATAAACGCAGTAACCCTACTGTTGGCCTGGTGAATAAACGCAGAAACCCTAGTGTTGGCCTGGTAAATAAATGCATAAACCATAGTGTTGGCCTGGTGAATAAACGCAGAAACCCTAGTGTTGGCCTGCTGAATAAACGCAGTAACCCTAGTGTTGGCCTGGTGAATAAACGCAGTAACCCTAGTGTTGGCCTGGTGAATAAACCTTATGTTGGCCTGGTGAATACACGTAGTGTTGGCCTGGTGCATAAACTCAAGAAACCCTAGTGTTGGCCTAATGAATAAACCTAGTGTTGGCCTGGTGAATAAACGCAAGAAACCCTTGTGTTGGCCTAATGAATAAACCTAGTGTTGGCCTGTTGAATAAACGCAGAAACCCATAGTGTTGGCCTACGCCAATTATAGTTTGATAAAGTAAATGGAAATATAAAATGACCACTGTAGCGTATAACAACTGCACCTTTGTTATATCCTGTGATGTGAATCGTGAATTCATTTTCAATTTTCTATATTTGAGTAAGTTCTTGAAATGAGATTGAAATGTCAGCCTTTTTGCTATCATTGGGATAAATGAGCCTTTTCTATCCCTTTTTTATATATTTCACAATGTTCTTATCGAAGGTGAATGAATACTAACCATCATTTTAACGAGTAACTCTTGCGATCGAAGTTTCCTATCACGTATTTTTGGTTTATGTTGCGAACTCTTAGTAACCATGGAAATACTGAGCACGATTCCCAATAAACCGACGATTAAACAGAATAAATAGTTTATTACGAGGGACGTTGACTGATAGAGAATGAACCCTACGACGGGTAGGGTTAATAACAAACACCAGTTCAATACCGAATTCATCACCTGAAAATAAAAACAATCAACGTGTTAAAAACCGATCAGTTCCGGCGTATGAAAACCCAATACTCTCCTCATCGTTGCCAAGAGTCTCGGGACAAACTGCAACTACCGATACAGATACAGAAACCAGTTAGCCTATTCAAAAATGGCCGCATCACAGTCGTGCCTGACGACCCCAATAACCTAAGTAGGCTACTGTATATATTGTTCTATTTATAAAGACTGTGATATTTTCATTTATTCTGAATATTTAGCATCAAGTGAGCATGTAGCTGCGCCCTGCAGCTGAACTGTGACTGAGAGACTGAAAGAGAGTAATTCATTCATAGGTAGCCTAAATGTACCAGGGCCAAAATAGGGATTATTGAACTAAGACCGGTATTACATATACAGATGAAATAATGGATTGTTAATGGAGAAATGGAAATGAAACATTGTTTTGTCACTTGTTACCACTCAAGCAACTTATTCATCATTGAAATTCAATTTGAATTGAATTGATTCACCCAATTTTAAACATGCCCGGCTGAGTCCGTTACTTACTTCTGTATCTACTTGACTTGAGCATAGAAGAATTGCACACACTGTGAATATTTAACTGCACATTATGGAATCTGTGTGTATAATGAAGTAGGGGACAGAGGGGGGTGAGTGAGTGAGTGATTGACCCGCCCGCCGTGCTCACTGACACAAACCCGGAAGTAAAATGGAATAAATATATATTTGATTGTATTTGCTGTATAGCGGATGCGGAAGTTGATGTTACAGTAATTACTGACATCTGGAGAGACTGAAACTGATAATAGTGGATCTATTACACTACAGCGGCGTCTCAGCTCAGTGGTTGTCGAGTCGGGCGGTTAGTGAGGCCTCTATGGCCTGGTAGTGATGGTAAGTTACTCTTCTTGTTAAATGTAGCGGGTGGGGCTGCTGCAGCGGGTCCAGTCAGGGCCGACCTCCTCCTCTGACTGGGCCGGGTGTTTCTGCTTGTGGATTCACCAACGGTGACAATACAATTAAGTTCATTCAAGCTTAGTCACAGTAACATGTCTTGTCTGTAGTTTAGTTTCACAATTGGATATTTTCTCAAACGTTGGTTGTTAGGCTAGACCCGATTAAAGCTTACCAGCAATGATTAGCCTGCCCTTCTACATTCTAGTTATGATTGATATTTTATTGTAATGTGTAGAGATGCTGTAAAGTGATGTTGCTCTTGTTTCTGGGTCCCAGCCTCACTCAGTAAGAGCTACACTACTCAGACTGTCCACTGAGACCTGCTATCAGTCAGTTTTACACTTCTCAAGCTAGAACCTAGGAACCAGGAGAGGCTGGCACTGGGCAGTGCTGTGAGGGGAGAGTCATGCTGTGCTGTTAAATCATTGTTTTTGTGTAAATCTTTACTGGAAGGGACAGGGGTACCCCATCACAGAACTCCAAATTAATAATGAAAATCAATATTCTAAAGTTGAACTGTTTACATTTGGGCAAGAGTTAATTTGATGAATAATTTATAGATTTATTGGTCAGGTCAATTATCACCGGTCAAGTGGGTATAATATTTGAATTATTAAATAGACTGACCGATGTACTGACCACTGTGCAGTAGGTACCAGATAGCAGGTCACCTTCTTTTAGTTAGAGGAATAAATATTGACAATCAGGAATTCACTGCAAATGTTTATAGGCCTTTAAAAGAATGTCGGTAAGATAACATTTATTTTTTTATGTCTTACCTTAGTTTCATATATTTCTAGAGATATTTTGATAAGAATGTTTATGTTTTTAAACCCACACTGTCTGACATGATGACTGGACACAGGGTTTTTACCGCTGTTATCAGTTCTTACTCGGTTCGTAATAGAATTTGTAGAGGTCGTTATGATATTTCTTGCAGTACTGAACTTTAGACCTTTAGGTGTCAGTATTTAATCAATAGAAACAGACATATAGGTAGTCTATAGCGAGGCCTTTAGTTGCTATTGTGCGTCTATGAATGAAAAGGAACTCACTTGTTTATTTCAATAATTCTTCATTTGAATTACCAGTAACTGATCTTTTCAACGAGATATTCAATTTTCTTATTGACTGACTGTGTGTTCTGGCTTGTTTTTCTGTAAGAGCGTTCAGCAGTACACGCGCTCAGTGTTTCTCTTCGGAATTTATTTTTAACGTAGATTTGTATCTGATAAAAACTGTTTGAATTTAGTAAGTATCTCTTTCATAGAATCAATGATGATAGGTCGAGCTTTGAGATGGTTTAACTAGTAGGTCTAGTGTTGAGATGTATTATCTAGGTCTAGATTGGAGATATAGGTCGAATTTTGAGATAATGTGAATTTGAGATTCTACTAAATAATTTTAAGATCTAATTTGTAGTGAATCTTGTAAATGGTTGTGAGATAAGTCATCACATCACTTTGTAAGTCGTGACTCTATATTTTTTGAGTCCCTAATTTGTATTTCTGATTCAATTTACTAAGTGTGTAAGTCAAGTTCTAATGATCCTCACAACTGCAATGATCCGAAGCGCTAGTAACGCTGTATTTGAATTCTTTGTTTTATCATGAATCTGTGTGTGCCACTGGGGTGTGCTCTGCGGGCGGTGTGCCACTGGTGTGTGCCACCGGCAGTGTGCTGCTGGGGGTGTTAAGCTTAGCAATAGAATGTCGAATGCTGTATAGATGACAAATCTGTATATGGTTGAGATACTGATAAGTCTGTAGATGGTTGAGATACTGATAAGTCTGTATATGATTGAGATACTGATAAGTCTGTATATGGTTGAGATACTGATAAGTATGTATATGGTTGAGATACTGATAAGTCTGTATATGGTTGAGATACTGATAAGTCTGTATATGGTTGAGATACTGATAAGTCTGTATATGGTTGAGATACTGATAAGTCTGTATATGGTTGAGATACTGATAAGTCTGTATATGGTTGAGATACTGATAAGTCTGTATATGGTTGAGATACTGATAAATCTGTATATGGTTGAGATACCGGGGAAGCTGCCTTCTCCTTGAGATCAATACATTCTACTGCCACTGCTGTACTGCGTGGTAACCATGGCTACAAGTACTGCTGGTATTTTAACCACTTGTTGATAACATGTGTCTATTTACTACAACACAGGAGTGAGGAGCAGGCACTGGCAGTGGAGGGGAGTAGATCTCACTTTTTACTGATATGCTTCACCCTCTCCCCTCACCTGCATCACCCCCCCCCCCCCAGCAGCAGCAGCAGCAGCAGCAGCAGGTTATTCTCTCATGATTAAACTACAGATTCTTATCCTCTATTTTAAGCTCACACTATTGAGGTAAACAATTTATTAGATTAAATTCCGACCGTTGGTTTAGTTTTTATCATTGAAATATTTCCACTCTACGTTTCATCGGTTCAATCATCTATGCGTCATAATGGAATGGTTTCTATGGCAACTGGTTTTTATCGGGTATCTGAGATTCTATCTTCGAGTCACCCTCTCTCCCCTCTCCCTCTCTCCCCCTCTCTCCCCCTCTCCCTCCCCTCTCCCTCCCCTCTCCCTCTCTCCCCTTACCCCCTCTTGCTGCTGGTTCGTGCTATAGATTGTATTGTTGTTATTATTTAAAGTGTTATGGAATTTTTAGGTCAAGTCTCTGAATAATTGAATTCAATACAGGTTGTTATAGGAATGTGGTTTTAGCCCTGGTTGAATTACCTAATAATAGAAATCATAGATTCATATTGTTAAATTGATGATATGAATTGAGTAGTGATAAGAGTTTCTCTGTATTACAGGTAAGAGATTTTTAACCCTCTCATCGCTCGCTCACTGGTGACTGGTTATACATGTGTTGTGTTGTTTGAACTGTTTTTTAAAGAGAATTCCACATGGTATCCCGAGCCCCATTTCTGTCATGTTTGTACAGACTTTTTTGTACACACATTTTTTTTCCTGTTTGCTTGGACATTTTTGGTCCTTTCCATGCGAGCTTTTGGTGCTCTCCGTGCGAGCTTTTGGTCCTGTTCACACTGTAAGATTGTTGTTTTAGTTGAAGACTAACGGTACACAGTGACAGTACTGTATAACACTGGTTCGTCATGTACTCTCTGAATTATTTACGCACATTAAATATTTAGTTGTGTTTACACTTAAACAAATCCCTGTCTTCAATGAGACTCACTGGGTCTCACTCTCTTATACTACTGCAATCTATATTGAGATTTTTATTATCCGCTGTATGTAGGAGACAGTCAGTCTGTCTCTCCCTGTCTCAGACACCCTCTCCCCCTGTCAGTCTGTCTCAGACACCCTCTCCCCCTGTCAGTCTGTCTCTCCCTGTCTCAGACACCCTCTCCCCCTGTCAGGCTGTCTCTCCCTGTCTCAGATACCCTCTCCCCCTCCCCCTATCAATCTCCTCTGGGATGAGATACTGTAATTGAGTGGTAGATATAAATCTGATGTAAATTCTCTTGTGATATTTTCAGGATTTAGCGGATATTAATCAGACATCTGACTCTGGCAAGCAGGCATCCGACTCTGGCAAGCAGGCATCCGACTCTGGCAAGCAGGCATCCGACTCTGGCAAGCGAAGATCATTTCTACTGGCTCCGAAATCGTATAAAACTCAAACAACGACCGACGAATCGACGACGACTCTTCGTAAAGAGAAATCAGATAGTGGGATTATACCACCGGCGCCATCTAGATCATCGGGAATACCGACATCGAGATCGGATTCCAGAATTAAAAATACTAATAAATCATCAACGACGACTAGCAATGTACGATCAGGAATCCCGAAACCACCGGGCACCGGTAACCAACAACGTAGACCTGAATTACAGTTCACTGACGGTTTAAATAAAACAACTGATCAACAGTCAGACTCATCCGTGCCCGTACCCGCATTCGTGCCCATACCTGTGCCTGCATCCGTGCCCTCATCCACACCTGTGCCCGGGCTCGTGCCCGCGCCCATCACTGTGCCCGCATCCGTATCCGTACCCACGCCCGAGCCCATCCCTGTGCCCGCATCCGTACCCACACCCGCGGTGGAGGATAATTCAGACATGGAAGCACCGTGTTTTAAACAGGGTGATTATATTTGTATTTCCGGCGTCAAATTTGGAATCGTTCGTTATTTCGGAAGAGTTCATTTCGCGGAGGGGTTGTGGTGCGGTGTAGAGTTACGCGAACCGGATGGACGTCATGACGGAACAATAGAGGGCGTTAGTTACTTCAACTGTCCGGTGAATTGCGGTATATTCGCGCCGGCGCAGAAAGTTCAACTGTTCGCAGCGCCGGACATCACGTCACAGCCGGACACCGCGAAAAAAACATCGAAACTTAAACAACCGAGTAAAATTAAAACGCTGACGGACTCTGTACCGGATCAACCCGTAACGAAGCCGGACTCCGTACCGGATCAACCCGTAACGAAGCCGGACTCCGTACCGGACCAACTCGTAACGAGGCCTACGTCAAAATTAGTGAAACCTACAAAAATAGCTGTCAAAAATATTCAAACGTCGAAACAAAATGAAGAAAAACAAATGAGTTCGGGATCGAATTTACCGGTCGGGATCAACAAGAAAAACGAGATGATCGCGGGTTGGGTATCAAATATACCGGTATCAGGGATACCTAAACCAACAATTAAACCTAAACCTAGTTTGAATTCTACGTTTACTAAAACAGAGTCGACTTCAGGAGTCGACGCCAGTCGAGAAAACTTAAACCTGACATTTACAAAAGAGAAAACAGTTTTACCAGATTTATTGACTCCATCGGCTTTAATGAAAGATTTCACGGAAGGAGGAGAAGGTTTAATAGAATTCACAGGAACCGACGATGAATTAATATCTCACGATAGTCGAGATCAACTGATTATCGATAAACTGACTGAAATATCGACGAGTCCTAGTCACGATATCGATACTAACGATATTACGTGGTCCGCTATCGATAGTTCATCGTCGGAACATCATTCCGATATACCCCCGATAACATCTACCCCCGGTAACAACACCGTTAAAACAACACCAGGTGGCAGCACCGCTACGACGCCACCAGAGGCCAGCACCGATCATCTACATAGTACATCGTTAATAGATATCAGTAACGTGGATTTAGATTTAATTCCGAGCGGTGTCGGAGAGAACGATGAATTAATGACGACCAGTTCAGATACGATTAAATATAGATTGGATGAAACGTACGACGTCACTTCACAGCAGCGAGAACGCCCCCTATCAATCATCTCTACAACTAGTGTCGATACAGGTATGTAGATTCTCTCACTTTTCTATAGTTGTTGAGCTTAATTTCTGTAGCTTAGCTTCGTTGACATTTATTTACGTGAAATTGTTTTTTTCGTTTGTTTGATTTGTTTATTCCAAAATAACAATCTTTGAGTCTGTAGCAGGGTGGATCGATCCTGTATTCCACTATGGGTGGATTCAGGCTGTATTCCACTGTGGATGGATTCAGGCTGTATTCCACTGTGGATGGATTCAGGGTGTATTCCAGTATGGGTGGATTCAGGCTGTATTCCACTGTGGGTGGATTCAGGCTGTATTCCACTGTGGGTGGATCTATCCTGTATTCCACTGTGGGTGGATCTATCATCTGTTCCTCTTCAGTCCAAGCCACCATTTAAAAACTGTTCAAGTAAAACCTGAAATCCTGAGCAGTTGATACTACGTAGTTAAAACGTTACTTTGCTTTGAATCTGCTTTCACTGTTTTATTTCTAAGGCTATCAACCCGATAATGATTCCGAAGCTGGAACAATGACAGTGAATTCCCCGTGTGATGATTGGTCAGAAGTGATAGCAGTGTCGACCAGCACCACTACAACCAGTTCATCATCGATCTATAACTCAGATCATCCTCTACAACAAGCTTATGTTCAGAACTTTCACAATTATCAACAAGGTATCATTCAGCCCCCCCCCCCCCCCACTACCTTACTCTCCTCTCCTTCAGTTTACGATAAACATTGGTTTGGGGTTTTTGTTTTGATTTATTACAGACCATTCGATATAGTTTTCTATTAAGTAAAAATATTGCCTGTGTTAGAAGCAGAGTGTATCAATAATCTCTCTCTCTCTCTCCTGGCACACAATGAAACTAGTTTTTTTTTTCATATGTCATATTGTAGTTGTTTCTGGTGTTTTGAGTGGCTCTGTGATCTAACTGCTGTCTCTACCTCCTCCATTCAATAGGCATCCATTGTGTTAATCATTATACTGATTATTTCCCCTGATGGAATTCAAAATCATATTATCAATTGGCTGACGTCAGAGACTGGAGCACTTGAGCGCCAAGATTCAATTACTAGACAATCACTCATTAAATTAATTTTAATGTCCGCATAGTTGATGTAATTTCTGGTGCAGTTGGTCTTATTTCTGGCCTCAATTTTGGAATTGAAATAAAGAATGTCAAGATGAGATATATTATGAAGAAAACAAAGGATGAAATACAGGTTAAGGATTATAATGAAATGAGTCCTTCATATTGTATACTATAGATCTCAGTATGCGGTGCTAAAAAGCCGATCATTTCTCTGAAATAGCACAGCATTGTTTACTACCAGGCAATAGTGAGTTTACGCTTGAATAACGTTTTTTTTCTGATGTATTTTTCCAGCTATTATGAAACGAACTTTAAACTCGAAACCGGCAGAAAGTGATTCGGATTTATACAGTAGCGATGGCGGTACGATGATCGATGAGAATACTGATCTAGAATTAATGTAAGTTTGTATTCTCCTCCTCTGACTCTGCTGGATCAACCAAGTTTATAATACTAACGCACAGTAGACTGTGCTGTAGTCTTGAAGATCTGTTTATTGCTGATATGATACCAGTTTAATCATTTTTCGAACCGCATGAAGTATAAGTCATCCAGCTCTCAGTTATCGGACAGATTTTCTTGATCTGAATTTAGCGCAGTTTTATTACACAGTATTAAACGTGCTTTGAAGGATGAAAGTATTAAGAGTGATGATTGACGAGGGTAGTGGCTGATAGCGAGAGTTCTGCCCTGATGTTTTAGAGTGGGTTACATGTTATTGAAATGTTATATGAATGATTATTTTCAGGGAAGATGATGAAAAGTTAGAGGAAGATGAAGAGATCAAAGAGAACAGCGATACTGAAAGTCAATCCGATAATATCGAAGCTGAAGAAATTAATATTCATGAACTTTCAACACCGGTTATTGAAGACCTACCTGCAATACCTGATAATGAGACTATAGATGGAGCTGCGATCGCTACCGATGATGATTTATATAAAACCGATATCGCTGCAGTTATTCTCAGTATTCAAGAAGTTAGTGATGATTTAAAGGTTGAAGATATTGAAACCTGTGATGGATTGTTAGATGCTGATCATGCTGTTGGTTTGACGAATGCTGGTCATGAAAGTAAAGAAGCTTTGATAAATGAAGATGTTGAAATCGGTGATCTTGATAGCCGGGAGGTTCGTATTGACAGAGATACCCAGGACATTGATACCAGGGATACCCAGGATGTTGATACCCAGGATATTGATACCCAGGAGGTGCCTGATAGGGATACCTTTGAGCTGAATATTGAGGATGGTCAGGTGATAGATATTACTATGAAAAGCCAAGATACTGACATAGTTGGACAGAAGACTGATCAAAATGGACAAGGGGCAAAGCATGATGGACAAGATGCTGAACAGGATGGACAAGATGCTGAGCAAGTTGGACAAGATGCTGAGCAGGATGGACAAGATGCTGAGCAGGATGGACAAGATGTTGGTGTTGCCTCCAATGAAACGTTTGATTTTACAAAGAATGAAGATGATTTAAAAGTTAAAGAAGCTGATCAAAACGAAACTGATTTATCCGTATTGAGTTTGAATCAAGGAATCGTTATAGAAATGATTCATGTCGATACTGACGAAGATGAGGATAAAAATGAAGAGAAACAGAATGAGGAAATACCAGAAAAACAATCTCAAACCGATAACACAGACAATGTGATTGAGGTGAAGGTCGATATGGATGGCTTGAAGGTTGAAACAGAAGAGGTGAAGGTCGATACAGATGAGGTGAAGGTCGATGCGGAGATAGATGGTAATAAAAAGCTCGAGGAGACGGAAGGAAAAGAAACGGAATCAAAATCCGTAAAAACTGAGAAGAAAACGAAAACAAAACCTCAAACGAAGAAAGTCGTTAGTCCGGTTTCTGAGTATAAAAAACCGAATGTAGGATCTCGATTAGCGGATTACATTAATAAACCGGCGCCACCGCCTAAACCTAGACCTGAGAGAAAAACACCAGCAACTGTTATTCATCATAAGAAAAAAGATTCACCCGATAAAACAACAGTTAAAGATAAAACACCGGTTAAAGATAAAACACCGGTTAAAGAACAACCGCCAAAAATAATAATCAAACGAGAACGACCGAAGAGTAAATGGGAGATGATCATGTCTAAAATAGAGGAAAATAAAGAGACGGAAAAAGTGAAACCAAAAACTGAAGTGAAAAGTCGTATCGATAAAACAGCACCAGCGAATAAAGAAACGACTAGTAAACAGACGACTAAAGAGACTAAAACGACTAGTAAACCGACGACTAATAAAGAGACAAAAGCTCCTATAAAACGACGACAGAGCGCCCCGATGCCTGATTTCAGTTCCGTCAAAAGTCGTTTAAACATCGATTCATCGAATCAAAAACGTAAATTATCGCTGCATCCGGAGACAAGAATTCAGAAAAAAAATCAGGAGAATTTGGCTTCAACTTCAGCAGCAGGAGGAGCAGGAGGAGGAGGAGGAGCAGGAGCAGGGAGCAGATTGAGTTCAGCACGCAGCAGTAGATCTGATCTTAATACTTCATCATCTAATTCTAAACGTAGTAATTCTATTTGTAAGTATCTCTCATTCCCCTCATCCTTCCCTCACCATCCCCTCAACCTCTCCTAACCATTCCCTCAACCAATCCACATCCTCTCCTCACTCCTCACCCTCCATTCAACCACTGCTTATATTGACTTTATTTGAATTGTTTTTAAATTCAGTGCAAGAGAAACCGATGAATAAAACATCAGCGAGTTTGAAGAGAGAGAAATCACAAAGTACATTGAGTATGAAATCAGATATATCACAGGTTAGTGACATTCTTACCTGATTCGATTGTAGATATTTATGGCTGTCCACTGATAGCCTGTCCACATACCCTGTTCACTGATACCCTGTTCACTGAAAGAGGGGGCCTCAATAATCAAAAGTTAAGTTATTTAGAAATGAAATTAAGCATAATTAAAAAGTTGAGAATTGTCCTTAGATCTTAGCGAAATTCATGGATTCATATAGCTGATTGACTGTTGAGGTAGGTAAGGTGTAAGGAGTCTAATACTGGACGGTGTTCAATGTTTAGTTTGTTGTGAGATTCATGAATATTTTGTTGCTATAGGTTCTATTCGGGCCCAGACAGGCCCCCGGGCACACCTCTGGGCAGCGGCGTAGGCGCCGAGCTACTGTTTGCTGTAATTGTGAAATATTGGTTTGTGTTTAAAAATATTCAAACTATTTCTCGATATCTCTAATACTTGTATCATATAAAACTACCGGGTTTAAACTCAGTCTAACTTCTATAAACCACCGGGTTGCCCTCACTCAACTCAACCTCATTGAACCTCAATACTCTGTGTTTGTATCATTGAATAAACTTTATCGCTTCATAATGAAATAATGTGCTCTGCTAAAACGTGATAATTTGCTGCTCTATTTGTAGCTTATATTTGTATTCACTGAACTCTGCGTTCAATACTATTATCTACTAATATTAATTTATGATCATTATTATTTTTGTTCTGATGGATTCCAGATAACGGGTATCAGTAGCTGGACCCCTCCAACCTGTATCCCTCCTTCCCTCCATCTCACATATTAAATGCCGCATAAACCATTCTTGCAATTTTTGATTGAAAATTATCCAGAGCAGGAAGGGGGATGGCTCCGAGCTGAGGAAGGGGGATGGCTCCTAGCTGAGGAAGGGGGGATGGTTCCTGGCTGAAGGGGGGATGGTTCCTGGCTGAAGGGGATCTCAGGCTGCAGTTTTGATACCTGCATTTACTATTATGTTGATAAACAATTGATTGAATTATTTTGTTGTTTGTTTGTAACAGCGAAACAGAAAGAAGATTACATCCTCCTCATCCTCGACTCTAAAACAGCAGCAGACTGATACAGCTGTGAGCAATTATATATTAACCCTTTATAATCTCTCGACACAGCTGATCTTCATCATATCACACTGAATCGGATTGTGATCGCTCTGTGATCGCAATGGTTTATAAAGGGTTATTATATTTCTGGTGTATAAAATCTGTAAATTTGGTTTGCTTTTGATTATTTGTAGTGTTGCTATTAGACTCTAGGTGTCACTACTGCGGTTAAAGAAAGCTTTCTAATCGATATTTAATATTTAATTAAGGGGCGGAGTTTCATCGTACAGGTGTCAATCATATTGTTACTATCCTGGCTGTGTAAATCAATAATTGATATAACCAATATTAGTTAATTGTATATAATAGTAGAGATACCAGTATCACGTATTGATGTTAAACTGTTGGCATGAATATACGTAGTATCTTTGTTGTTAATGAACCTACCTTACAGGGTGGGGCGGGGCGGGGTGGGGCGGGGCGGGGCGGGCTGGTCTCCCCAATTTCTGGCCCTACGCTCTTCCCTATATTTGTATTGTACACACATGAGACAAACTCTCGAGTGGGTTCCTCTGAGGAGGTTCCTCTGAGTGGGTTCCTCTCAGCGGTTTCCTCTGAGTGGGTCCTTCTGAGAAGGTTCCACTGAGAAAGTTCCTCTGAGAAGGTTCCTCTGAGTGGGTTCTTCTGAGAAGGTTCCTCTGAGAAGGTTCCTCTGATGTTCCTCTGAGTGGGTTCCTCTGAGAAGGTTCCTCTGAGTGGGTTCCTCTGAGTGGGTTCCTCTGAGTGGTTTCCTCTGAGTGGGTTCCTCTGAGAAGGTTCCTTTTAGCGGGTTCATGGAGTGGGTTCCCTCAATTATGATTTATGTTTGATGATTGATGTGATTAATCTATTTAGCCGATCTCTCACTGGGACTCGAATTAACACCACATCTTACAGTAATTATCGCTGATTGGTATCTCCTCCTCTCTCGATATTATCAATGGCTGCTTGTTTCATCGTTATATCATAGATTCTAGGGGGCATTGAAACTATTGATTTAAATCTAATTCGATCAATCTTAATTTAACTCGTGGCCTTTAATTGAATTAATCTCTAAATCAATTCTAATCTATTTAATTTATTATCTATACGGTTTATCTATGGGTTAATGCTATATACAGTACTATATATATATATATATATAATATGTATTCATGTATATTTTGCTTTTTAAATTGTTTATGAATCATGAAAAGTTTAGTAATTATTTGTTTCGTTAATGTATGAAGCTCATTGTATTCAGTATATTGATGATTGTTTTGCGTATTTTGCTTGCGTTTCATTTTTTGGAATGATTACGCTCGATGCTCTCTCTCTCTCTCTCTCTCTCTTTTTCTCTTTCTCTCGAGATTCTGTAATTGAGAATTTATTTGATATTTTCAGTTATCCGTGAATTCTTCCTCGGCGTCCAGTCGACCAGTAACGCCCCGTAGTGGTGTCAAAACGAACCGCGTCAGGAGACAATCTCTTTCAGCTAGATCCAATCATTCAGGTCAGTTTCAAATATAATCAACATTAGATATCTACACAGATACATGCACTTGCCGCAGGTCGCTTCAGGTCTCATGCAGCCAGTAAATGAAATATTCTCAACAAGTGAATTACAGGGCACTCTGAGATACGAGAGAAATCCCACAATAATTCAGTCCGATGATGGCTAATAGTCTTTAGCGTGAAATACACTTTTATTCAAGAACTTTTCATCTTTCAAATTATTGTAGGATTTCTCTCATAAATTTCAGTAACTTTGTCGCGTGATAATCGAGGGGGTGTTGGTTAATCAGCTTCGTACGAAGCGCGCTGTTGACTATAATCTCGATATTTTTAGTTCAAGTTTGAAATATCTCAATTTACATTATTTACGTTACGCAGTTTGCTACAATAAATTTTTATCCAGAAATATCAAAATCAAAGCTATCAGATCAGCTGTGCGATTCTGAATTTAGCCGATGATGCAGGAGAGATGGATTGATGCTGATTAATCTAGTTTTTTTTGCTCGAGGCTCAGAGATGTTTTTAAACGGAATATGATTCATAGAAAAATGTGTGAAGGTTACGAGAGATTTACCTTCCCTCCTAAACTCACAGTTTCGTTTTTCACGAAATTAACAATCTCGTCAAATTAACAAACGCATCGATTGAAAAAACAAATACTTTAATTTACATTAAATTTACAACAAATCGAACAGTAACATATTTCCGTGGGGTTTTAATTATCGCTAGTCGACTCTGACGAATTTAAAAGTCTAACGAATATAAGGATTGTATATAGTTCTCACAGCTTGGTTCTCTATAGCCTATACCATATGTTACTGGTAAATATCTGCTTCATTCTGGGAACTGCACTGGCACCGAGAGTATCCGCTGTCTCGATCGCCGTATAGTATGCCTAACGTTGGCTGTTTTGGACGCAGGAGGGGTAAAGCCCAAATTACACCCTTGGCTAATATCGATGAGACAGTTCTGGAATCAAAAAAATCTTTTAAACTTTTCAAGAATAAATCATCAAAGGGTGAGTGTATGAGAATGTTTATTTCAGACTCAGAGAGCACATCGGTTTTACACATCGGTTTGTGGTGTACCTGGTGTAACAGTGATTACAGTGATTACCAGTACAATGATTACAGTGTTGTTGTTCGCTTGGGTTCTGATGGGAACAGCTATTTAGTTATTGAGTATTTGATCTATCTCTAGCCTAGTGCCAGTGGAGAGTGAATTTAACCTATATCAAATTTCTGAATTCATTAAAATCAATTTATTTATGAAGTTTGATGTTGATTTTCATGAGTGAATGAGGTTTATTTGATCTCAACAGCAGCTGTCGCTGTCGCTGTCACTGTCAGTCTGCTGACCCATTACTCTTATACTGAGCAAATACAGAGTTCAATATGAGCAAAAACATTTCATATTGATCTGAAAAGGCAGGTTTTAAACTCATTTTTTTCCAGTGGGTTAGTAAGAGGAACTGCTGTCATGAATCAATCATTGAAGTGATCAGTTTTGATTTGTGTGAATCAGATATAGTTGAATGACTCATATTCCCTCTCACTCTCTAGTCTCTCCTCTCTCTAGTCTCTCCTCTCCCTAGTCTCTCCTCTCTCTAGTCTCTCCTCTCTCTAGTCTCTCCTCTCTCTAGTCTCTCCTCTCTCTAGTCTCTCATCTCTCTAGTCTCTCATCTCTCTAGTCTCTCCTCTCTCTAGTCTCTCCTCTCTCTAGTCTCTCCTCTCTCTAGTCTCTCCACTCTCTAGTCTCTCCTCTCTCTAGTCTCTCCTCTCTCTAGTCTCTCCTCTCTCTAGTCTCTCCACTCTCTAGTCTCTCCTCTCTCTAGTCTCTCCTCTCTCTAGTCTCTCCTCTCTCTAGTCTCTCATCTCTCTAGTCTCTCATCTCTCTAGTCTCTCCTCTCTCTAGTCTCTCCTCTCTCTAGTCTCTCCACTCTCTAGTCTCTCTTCTCTCTAGTCTCTCATCTCTCTAGTCTCTCCTCTCTCTAGTCTCTCCTCTCTCTAGTCTCTCATCTCTCTAGTCTCTCCTCTCTCTAGTCTCTCCTCTCTCTAGTCTCTCCTCTCTCTAGTCTCTCCTCTCTAAAAAGTGTATATTTAGGCTAAAAAGTGTATTTCATTACATCTACTTCCTGTTTATAGTTTGACAGCCTTGACACTAGCCCTGACCTGTGACATTACAGATCCCCAATGGCTGGGATATAACCCTAACCCTAGGTCAGGTGACCAGTGACATCACAGATCCCCAATGGCTGGGATATAACCCTAACCCTAGGTCAGGCGACACCAGTGACATCACAGATCCCAATGGCTGGGATCTAACCCTAACCCTAGGTCAGGTGACCAGTGACGTCACAGATCCCAATGGCTGGGATCTAACCCTAACCCTAGGTCAGGTGACCAGTGACATCACAGATCCCAATGGCTGGGATCTAACCCTAACCCTAGGGTCAGGTGACCCTAGGTCAGGTGACCAGTGACATCACAGATCACAATGGCTGGGATCTAACCCTAACCCTAGGTCAGGTGACCGGTGACATGACAGCCAATCACAGAACCAGCTCTAGGTCAGGTGACCAGTGATTGGAAGTACAGCATCTGTCAATAGTGCTGCCATCTTTAGACTAATTGTAGTACTACTCACTACATTGATGTACACAATATTTACAAAATATTTGTAAATATTTGATAGTAAACAATATAAGTGATACTACATGCTTATAGTATAAACACTGGGGAACATTCACATACAACTACGTAATTCATTCTATTATCATTAATAAACTTATAGTCATTTGAATAAATAATGAATTTAATCCTAATAATGAAATGATTCGCTTGTTATTCTACAAATGACGACAAGTTGTTTTTACTTGAGATTTGCGGAGGATATTATTTTATCGTAGAGTTCAAACCGTGTGATGGACCTGTACAGTGTCGCCACTTTGCTGCTGCTGCTGCTGCTGCTACGTACCGATATTGCTGGTATCCGTTGCTATGGTTACTGGTTGTTCAGTATGATTAATGATGATGATGGAATTATTCATGTGAGGAATGAGTCTCACAGAGAGACAGACAGAATGTGGGGAGAGAGAGGGGTGGAACAGGGTGACTGAGAAAGCAGTTTGAGAGGAGAGAATGAGGAAAGAGAGAAGAGAAGGAATATGTTTTATGTTTATTCCCATTATGAAATGAATCTACTATAGTCCCTGTACATTTTACTTGAATCTGTAGATATCAGGGGTTCGGGGATAGGGGTAGGGGGAGGGTTTAATCCTGGTGGGATTATCTCATACACATGGATTACAGATGTGGATCAGAAAGAAAGACATTGATTCTATGTAAAACATCTGCAGTAGTTACACATCTGGTTGAAATATTTCATCTTTAATGCGGAGATACCTGATACGGAGATGTGATATATTAGTTAATGTTAACTAATATTGATAACTGATTATATTAGTGTGTGTCTCACAGCAGTGTGTGTAATAGAGAGAGAATGAACGCAAGCTGCTCTAACAGCACACAGCACACAGCACACACACAGACACTACTCACTGCTAACTGACTGTACACGTTACAGCGTCACCACACTGTCTATATATACAACACCACCAGTAACGGGTACTGTCGTCGTCGTCAGTGTCTGTCTGCCTCATCGGAGATTTAAATCACTGGATTAAAACGTAATCGTAGTAGTTTGGATTATCGCAGTTTGGATTATGATAATTGAGGATTAGTTGAGGATGGTTCAGTTTGATCTCAGGTTGCGTTGAGGGAAGGCGTTGGTCCGATCTTATTGATTCATTCTCTCACTGATTCTTTTCTCAGTCATCAATCAAATGAATTATATTAAAGAAAGTCTCGCGTCGTGCGATTGAGAAGGTTTTTTATTTTCTATTGCGTCATTATTTTATCAGGGTTTACAATACACAGACATGTAGTGCGTATTGACACATAGAACAAATGTTATTTTAAATTTCCTCGTCGACAATTCTTTCTTCTCGTCGATGGAAAGAAGTTCATCTTTTCAAAAAAAGATTCTTAACCAGGAAAATAACTGAAATCAAACTGATTGTTTTTATCTTCATTTCACCATCGAAACGAGCGGAATGAAATTATTTATTAGAAAGATTTGATCCGATAAATGATTGGTCGTTTGGTAACCGTGGTTACAGATTTGAAGAGTTATATCATGATAGAATATAAAAGAAAAACAGCTGTTTGGTTTATTGATTTATTGATTATTTACTGATATAGGTATCGGTATTGATAGAGATAGTAGTAGGTCTCTAAAATATTTTGAACATTGTTAGAAATGTATTGAGATAGAACCGTATTGAGATAGAACCGTATTGAGATATTGAGTATCTCAATTAGTAATCAGTTTATTTGCACTAGAATTGATACATTTTGTTACGATGATGCAATTCATTTAAAACAGATGAATTTTTTTATGAACTGATTTCAGAAATTTCTATACATTTTATCAGTGAATAGAAAGTATTCAATGATTGTAATATTGAGAAATATTGTGACGAGACATGATTTATAAACTCCCTGTAGTTTTATATAATAATACAATAGACATTTAGTTGTAAGCTCTTCACAATAAACCAGATCCGTAAATAGAAAACTGTCTGAATACTTCATTCACGCCTTAAATTACAATTTAACAAAAACGTGCTTTTTGTCGCAAACACATCGTCATGTAATAATACAGAATGTACATACAGAATGTGAGTAACCAACGTTTTATACGTTTCATCAGGATCAACTAGTAAATACTGATCATACTCTGATTGTTGTGTGGAATATATAGTTTTTTCTGATTTTATGGTTCAGTTCACTGAACCGTTTAATCATAATCATCATTATAAAACAATCTATCGCTATGGTAATGCGCAGATATAACGGTGGTGTTTGTTGAGTTGATTTCGAGAAATGATGAACATCCAGGGATGTATTATAAACGGTTGCTATAACGACACGGACCCGGGTTAAATTACCTCAGTGTTACGGATACTAGATACCGGTATCATGACCGGGTATCGCTGGATACCGGTATCACGACCGGGTATCGCTGGATTCCGGTATCAATCGGACAGACAGGCAGATGGTCAAAATGCTGCTGAGGAATTTGATGGAATTTAAAACTTGACAAGATAAGATTTGTTAAATATCCATGACAATGAAATTAAATACTCAACGCCCGGCAACCAGTGACACTAAACCGGGATCAAAAACTCCTAGAGTTAA
The DNA here is from genome assembly GCF_964204645.1 of Tubulanus polymorphus. Lineage (NCBI taxonomy): Eukaryota > Metazoa > Nemertea > Palaeonemertea > Tubulaniformes > Tubulanidae > Tubulanus > Tubulanus polymorphus. Next base: position 24,518,902 of record NC_134029.1, read on the forward strand.
CGCTAGGAGTTCAGCAGCGACCGGAGGGCCGAGTACGCGTCCTCGCGGTGGAGCAGCGGGATCGAGTTCACGACCTCACAGTGCAGCAGCAGCAGCAGCGACCGGGACAGGGACTACTCCAGCTAGGACTCCAACTCGTAAAAAACAATCAACAGATTCAAAACCTGAACCAGCCACATCGGTTTCACGCAGTTCCCCCGTTAAAAAACAAACAAAACCGGCGACAGCGCCACCTAGGAGTACGCTACGTAATAACACGGCGACCTCTCCGTTAAAACAACGCGACTCAACAAACAATAATAAACCGGCATCTAAATTAACCCCGACTAAAACTAAATCGCCTCTTTCTAACGGTTCTCGTAGGTCTAGTGTAGATGTAGTTGGTAAGTAGTGATTGTACACTGAGGGTTGTTACGTTTCTATCGACGTTTCATCACGGTTTTGATTTGTTTGTATTTTATAGATTCAAAACCTCGACCGAATTCAGCGGGGGTCGGCGTATCACCTCGCGGTACTCCTAAAAAATCATCAGATACAACAACAACAGCCAACAAGAAGTCACAAGGGACTCCAGAGTCATCTAAACGTTCAGGTAACAGCACCCCTTACACTCATCCCCTCAGTCCTTCCCCCCTCACGTTGTTCAACCCCCCTCATTAATTCTTCTCGTAACCTCGTAAAGACTATGTACATATAGTTTGAAATTGATGTGTCATATACTTAGACACTATTTATAGTTTGAAAAAAATGGATGTTGATATTGAAGACAATTTCTGTGCGTCTCGAGACGCTTTGACCTTAAAGAAACGTTTGAGAAAAAAACCCTAATTCAATAATCAGATTATAACATTGTGTCAGCTCACTGATAACAATGAGGAATGTAGTAAGAATGTTGATTGGCTGAATTCTATGAGACAGTAGGGGGGTATGATATATCGATCGTCTCGCTCGCTCTGCAGTCAGTTTAAAGCGATGGATAAATTTCATGGGCATCAGTTTTTATTCGGAAAAATGATGAGATTTTCATTCAGATATTATAACATTTATACAGGTACATGAAATATCTCAGCTCAGTTTACAAGTTATAGATTTTCATGAAACTAAAATCTTGCCGTGAAAATTATTGTATGAATTGTTGATATCTTTTGCAGATCAGAAAACTAAGAAATCAGGATCACAAGTCGGCGCCCATCAGCCCGATTTAGTGAGTAATTCGATCGGATCACGGGCCCACGCCGCCCAAGAGATTAGTCGTTTAGAAGCCCTATGCGAGGCCCGCACGAAGGAACTTAATTTAACTAAGATGCAACTTAAAGACAACATACAAGGTTTCGATGCTATGGCGATTATGGTGCAGTATCTTACTACTGAGGTTAGTTTTTATCTGTTAGCTGTGCTCGATTTTACTTTATGATAAACGTAAATAAAACAGTTATTTTTAACTCTGAACATCACTTGTAAAACACACTCAGTGAGTGCTTACGATTATTGAAGAGCTGATATTTTTCTTGTTTGATGTAAATTGATATAAAGCACTTCTCTTCCCCCCCCTCTCTCTCTCTCTCTCTCTCTCTCTCTCTCTCTCTCTCTCTCTCTCTCTCCGCTCTCATGCTGAGTTACACCTGGGTGATTCACGTTTACTGAGTTAGAGTTTACTATGTTAGAGTACAGTTATAAAAATGTTAATCCAAACATTGAATATAATCAGCAGCCTACAGCACAGCTCTCACACTCACTTCCTCTTTAATCTCTTTCTAATAATGGCTGATATTGAAAGACTTAAAACTAATGTCTGATCAAAAGGGTTTAATGCACAAGTCAAACAATTTCATTAACAACAAAAGTGATTTCTTTCAATATAAAGTCTTTATTATATCCATTAGTCTTCATTTCAACTCTGAGGATATAACTCCTCCACCCTGTAGAAGGTCTCCCACCCTGTAGAAGGTCCCCCCATTATGTAGATGGTTGTACATATAACATATAAACTGATATAAAGATCTTGCTTTATGTTTTTTAGGTGGATGCATTTTCGGTGCCAAAATTGACTGCTGATTTAAAACAAACTCAAACTACAGTAGCCGGGCTACAGTCTCAACTCGGTATGAAAACATACCTCGCAATTTACTATAATCTACTCTATTGAGTTGTGTTACTGTGGAACTGGATCCAGAACTGTAGAACTGAGTCCATAACTGTGGTACTGGATCTAGAACTGTGGAACTGGATCCAGAACTGTGGCCAAAAGTTGCATGTTATTCTTGAATGAAATATGACATTTCTCAATTTAGCTTCACGCCTATTGATTACTTATGATTGATTATTGATTACTTTTTCCTCTACAGAAAATTTATCTACAGAAAAATGCGAGTTGGAAACTTCGATACAAGACTTGATTGAGAAACATAAAGAATCAACGGAAACAGTTCAAACTGAGCATTTAACACAATTACAATGTCTCGAAGAGAGATTAGTGAAAAAACATTCTGAAGAATTAGAAAAAAGTAAGTTGTGAAAATTGTAACAAAACTGATTCTATGGCGGTGGTAGATTTAGACTGGATTAATCTGATTTGAAATATTGTATAACTCAGTTCAGTGTTAGGTATGAAATGGTTAGTTCTTCATTTTCGATTCTTTGAACAACTTCTGGAGTCAAATCTGGATCCATTTCAAGTAGAATTGGGTTCTAGTAAAGTGTTTATTGAAATAATTATGTAGAATTTTGCATGATATTTAATTGTTGTATGAGTGATTTGTGTATTTTTCAGTTGTTGACCAACACTCTCATGAAGTAAACACTTTAAAGTCATATCATGAAAAGCATGTAAGTAAAACTATATATAAATATATATATATATCAAGTGTTTACCGCTCTGTTAGAATATATGAAATTAAAAACTGAAATTTTATAAAAGTCATAGTTTTTGAAAAAACCTCTCAATTCCCTTTAAAGTCTTGAAGAAAATGTTTAATTTGCTCTTGTAATAATCCGTATTAAGGTGTTATTCATGTTGACTCTGTCTCTGGACTCTTTCTGCTGTGACTTGGAGTCAGTTTAATATCATAGACTAAAATTCCGAATGAATCTACAAGCTCAAAATATCTCCACAATAACGTTGAGCTGTTTTTTGGATATGTTTAATTGCGATGAAAGAATTTGACTAAATTTGTCGCTGTTTTGATGTGTTTACAGTTAAAAACAGTCGAAAGTGAACAAGAGAATTACATGAAACATTTAGAACAGAGTCACAGTGAAAGATTATCAGTGCAGGGACAGAAACATGAACAACAACTTGATGGTATGTTAGTACTACTGTATTATAAACACTGGATACTGATTCAAACAATAAACACCCCCCTCTCCGTCTCTCCCCCTCTCTCCCTCTCCCTCTCTCTCCCCTCTCTCTCCCCTCTCCCTCTCTCTCCCTCTATCTCCCCTCTCTCCCTCTCTCCCTCTCTCCCTCTCCCCTCCCTTCAAGGACAGCACTCTCATGAAACTCATTAGAAAACTAAGAATTTGGATAGAATAAATTCATTTGAACTGATAATGGAATTAGTTATTTTGGAGACTCCAGGCTGTGTAACCGTCTAGAAATTGAAAGGTTTCTCTAAGGAAGACACACACCTCCGTATTGCTGTCTTCCCGCCCTGAGACTGATCGGTTTATGAGAGGGTGAGATTGTTGTGATCAGTATCCGGTGTTGATGTTTATTTTCTATACAGTTAAACGATATCAAACTGAAACACGAAGAAGCCGCGATCGATTTAAAATCTCGTCAAGAAAACGAACTGAAAGAATTTGAGGAGCGCGATCAAAGACATATCAGTGGTATGATTAATCGACACATGGGGGCGCCGCTACACAACTCACAACATTGGAAACTTTTTAACCCTTTCAGTGCTGACTAATTTATACCCGAAAGGGCTGGAGATAATTTGAAAATTTTGAAAATTCCACCTCACAGTGCGTTAAATAACGGGCATACTGCTATATTGTATCTACTCCGCAGCATTAGTAACTACGTTGCAATATTTCACTATGTTTGACAAGTGCTGCGAAGTACTGAAAGGGTTAAATATTGACTGAAAAACAGTGCACTATACAAAATTGGATCATTTGAAAGTTTTCCAGTGAACCAGTTTTTATCGAGCACAAAACATGAATAAATGCGATATAAACTCGTCTGCTAACAGAACCAGTCCGTCTGACAACAAGGCACGATTCTTTCCGTTAAATTAGGTTTATTTAAGCGACTGACACGATGTAAAAATCAATCAGTCAAAAGAAAGTCGATGCCAACACTTTAGAATGTTTGCTCGTATGTTATGGATATAAGTTGACAGTTGCAGGTTTTATTAACACACTTGTGATTGTCTGGGGAAGATATTGCATAAATTAGAAGGATATCGCTTTTCGCTGTAGGGTTTCACAGTGAAATATAGATCAGTGGAATTAGATCCTTGTAACAGAAGGAAATATCTATAAATTTCTCGTATAGAATAATGTTTTAAACTGTGTATTTATGGATAGTTTAGTTAAAACTCACTTTATACAAATTCTAAAGATTAATACATGAAATTTATTCATTAAAACAAAAATTAAAGGACATATCACAGACTCTAGAGACCATCGCTAGGTTAGAGAGTTTGAAACAGTTGTGGTCTTTTTATTTTAATTTTTGATGGATAAATTTTGTTTAAAAAAAATCTATTAGTCTATATATTTTATGTTTGTATATTAAGTGGGTTTTAACGATATCATCTATTCTCCACGTCTTGAGTTTGTACACACTAGTCTACGATAAAGTTATGGATAGTTTAGAACTAGCCGATGAATTGAGGTCGATCAGGAATTGTTTGTCAGTTAAACACGAACTGTTTACATCGAAAATAAATCAATTGAAGAAATGCGCTTCAGATTTCGGTCGGATTGGATTATCAGTAAAGAGTAAGTTTGTTGCAGGCAGGGAAAACATCGCTCTTTAAAAGAGTAAGATTAAAAAACTCCTGATTATATACCAATAAAACTGTCACTGCTAATGATTGATTTGTATTTAATGTACATAAATAGATCTTTGATTCATGGCATTGATTTAAATACAACCTTTATAAATGAACAAGTGATTCTCAATGATTTTCATCGTGTATATTTTGTGTCTTTGTTTTTGTAGAGTTGCAGAAAAACCACGAATGCAAATTAAACGAAATAACGCAAAGATTTGAGGAAATAAAATTCACCTTATCGGTAAGTGTAACGAGCACCAGGCAGAGACCGGTTACATCAGACATAATCATCGTAAATTCTCAAAACCTCACAGACTGATTACAGTAGACAGAAATACCGTAAATTCTCTAACGCTCTGTGATTATAAGAACAATCTCTGAAAAACTGATTATCATGATTATTTTTAGGATAAGGTTTATACATTAAAAGCTGAATGCGATGAATTAAGGAATCGAGCTCATTATTATGAGGAAGCCTTGCAACGTGATACGGACTATAAAGTACAGGTACATAACTATTCCTCTCTACCCCGGACCCTCGAACAATACATGTTTTGCTATGGTTTGTCCCGCTCGCTAGAATGTGTTTTACGTTAAGCTTTGAAATGCATTAAACAGATGACATATTTTTCACCCTTGCAACGAGTTTTTTTAGTTGTGTTTGTTAGTTTTTCTATTTGTTAGTTCAGTTTTTCGTTGTATGTTTTTTTAGTTAAAACCGTTGAAATTATTTCAGCGAAAAACATCAATTAATCGTAAAACTAGTGGAAATGATGAATCCATGGATAAATGCATAGAGGTATCCTGATAACTCCTTCCTTTCCCCCTGCTTAACCCCCTTAAAGCCCCTACTGTGGTCGTCAGACTGACTAATAACTATTTCACACTAACCACTCCCCCTCCACACCCCTCCACCCTCAGTTTGGTTAACGGTTGCATGATATGGTGATATTAACAAGTGGCTTGGTCTCCCGCACCCCTCTCCCCTAACCTGCTAGATTGGAGTAAGATGGAGATGGATTAGCACCTGGTTCCAGCATTTAGATCCATAGATCAAACTCAAAACAAGTCATAATTTTGTGATCAAATTTTTGTTCAGATTCAATGTAAGCCTTCATTCTGGAACCAGGGTTTTGTGAAAATAATGTTGATTTGGTGGTTGAAATTGGCACAATTGTGAATCTCTAGGGTACCGGGCACCATGTACCAAGGTAATGTTCACTGTGTACCTGAGTAGTGGGCACCGGGCACTCTGTACCAGGTAGTCATAACACATTAACAATATACATATCTATAACACAACAATAACCAACATTCATATTTCTGATATATACTACAAATAATCTGATGTATTTAGTGCGTCTAGTCTGTGCATTACCCTTTCAACAAAGCTCATAAAATTGCAAAATAGGAAAATGTATATATAATCATTTCAACTACTCATAAAACCAATGCAAACAACACCTGATTTTATGAACGGTACGATGTGAATTTTAATTTCGTTCATTTATTTACAGTTGGCTCTAGCTCCTTACAGAAGTCTTCCTCAAGAAATAGAATCGATGAAAACTATTTTAGAAATGAGAAATCAAGAAATACATGAACTTCGAACGAAGAAACTTGAAATGGAGGAAGAAGTAAGAATTGAACGGTTTAATATCTGATATTTCGAGGTTCAACGTGTGTGTTCTCTACGGTATATAAACTGTTTATAATTACAGCTGAAAGAACTCCCTCCGTCTCGTGAAAAAATCATCATGCTCGAACAAAAAATAGAGAATCTCGAAGCTATTATAAACATCAAAAGCGATTACGAAAAGTAAGTTTTTCCTTCTACGGAATTCGGGGGAAAATTGAATTCGTTGAAACTTGTTTAAATTGATGATCTATGATGATCATGATGTCGATGACTTACACTTAGCAAGTTGAATTGTAAATAGAAATTTGGTCTCATTGACAACTTGAATTTGACTGTTCAGTAAACCTCATACATGGCTCAACTTGGTCTGACAGAAATTAAATTATTCTCTGATTTCCTCTGGTCTTTCTTTCCCATCACTCAGACTTCTCTGAACTCTGATTTTACCGGTTCCAGTTTGTCCCGGTTTTTAAATACTGATTGTTATCTTATCAAATTGTTAATAGCTAAAACTTTTATTTCATTTATTTTCAGGCAACTTTCCGAGAAACAACAAGTTTTAATGCGTAAATTAGATCGAGAATCTAAAGCTAATAAACGTTTATCGATGAATAATGAGGAGTTAGTTTACAAACTGGAGGCGACATCTCCGGTTCCGACTCCGGTTCCGACTCCCGGAGACTCTCGCAAACTTAAATCGCCTACAATGGTTACCGTGGATACATCGGAGGTCGTGCGCAGGAGATCGCAAACTAAATCTCCGCCGGGAAGCGGCGAGGATAATTACCGATCGTCTCAAGTTCCGATCAGACGTTCGATCTCTCGTACGGGAGACGTCAACGAAAACAGAAAATCATCGACTTCTAAATATGACGATGAAAGTAAGTACTATCAGACACTATGAGATCATTTCTCTACGTGATTACCGGTATGTGATCACTGGTGAATGATCACTCGTGCTGTGATCGCGATCGTCTTAACCGTGCATGGAACTAAAATTTGCCGGGAAAATGATGGAATGAAACAGATTTAAACCGCATGAAGTGAAGCTACCTGCGTGTGATTCACATCTCGGAGAATTTTGTCTCGAAGTTTGCGTCAGAATTTGTGGAATTTGAGCGAATGAATTGGGTTTGAGGATTATTAAACCTGCATGTGAGGAGGAGAAACTAACGACTCAACTCTGCATGTGAGGAGGAGAAACTAACGACTCAACTCTGCATGTAGCGTCAACTACTACTCAGATTGTCTGCATGTTTTACTGAATACTGAATGATTGTAGTCTAGTTTCATGGTCCAGGACTCAGTTCCACGGCTCTGAATTTGACTCAAGAGTTAACCCTATTGATATTGAATTAATACTAACTTACATCTGTGGAACTGAATCGTGGCGACAGTTTTGTAGTCAGAAGATTTATGTATGAGCCCAATTTTGGTTTTGTGGCCAGTCTTACAACGTAACATCAGTCATAAGATTGAACTCTGATTTTGGACTCGTTTCATTCACAACTGTAAGACCTGGTACGAAGCTCAAACATTGAATGAATCCTTTATTAGGAGTTGGATTTGATTCTGGTCTACGATAAAAACTGACTCTTTCTTCTAAATCCGCTGTTATTTATGGCATGTTTTATTTTACAAATTGTCTCTGTTCATGTAGAATTAAGAGTACGATGTACTAAAAACAAATTTCAATTCTCTGTGCTAAATAAATGAATTTGAAGTGCAATATTTAAGGAATTGTTGAATATAAAACTGTATCTTGTTTTCGATAGTTGTTGTATCTCGCAATGATGATTTTCTGATATATTTATAACGGTGAGAATTGTATGATTTTATTGCAGACAATTCGAGATGAAGTGGTTTTGAGCTAATCTTCCCCTTCAGGGATTTCCCCTCATGTCTCGAGGCCCCCAGGTCTGATGAAGTGTAGTTGATTGTTGTTTATTCGACGTAGTCACGGTTTCAAAATTTTCGATTTCTGAATCGTCAAAGTACGGGGGCAGCCAGTAGAGGGCAGTGCAGAGTATGACCTCGGGGTATTCTGGGTTCAGAGTTTAAGTGTACTTACCGATTTAAAGGAATTGTGTGAATAATGTTGTCAAGGTCTTCAGTTCTCTTGTAATGTCGATGTAAATGAAGGGTCCATGTTGTAACATCTTAAACGGCAGCATCAATTTCATTCGCTTGCTTCAAACTGTTTAAAACTCAATTGATTTATGTGTCACAAATCTGTGCAAATCATTAACTCTACTACTTTATACAGCAGGGTGCCAACTTTTAATATTCCTCTGGTTTAAATGGAGGCTTGTAATGAGGGATAAAGCAGGGATTCTGTGGAAACATCCGGGATGCTATGTATCTGTACAATTCGGGCGGTATCTACCTGATTCAGCTAGGGTGTTTTGGATACCGCTGCTGTATTTCGGATACCGCTGCTGTATTTCGGATACCGCTGCTGTATTTCGGATACCGCTGCTGTATTTCGGATACCGCTGCTGTATTTCGGATACCGCTGCTGTATTTCGGATACCGCTGCTGTATTTCGGATACCGCTGCTGTATTTCGGATACCGCTGCTGTATTTCGGATACCGCTGCTGTATTTCGGATACCGCTGCTGTATTTCGGATACGGCTGCAGTATTTCCGATACCGCTGCTGTATTTCGGATACCGCTGCTGTATTTCGGATACCGCTGCTGTATTTCGGATACCGCTGCTGTATTTCGGATACCGCTGCTGTATTTCCGATACCGCTGCTGTATTTCCGATACCGCTGCTGTATTTCCGATACCGCTGCTGTATTTCGGATACTGCTGGGTAGTTTCCGATACCGCTGGGTTGTCATGGATACCACTGTGGTGATATGTTGTAAATAACGATAGTGTGTTTTTGTTTCACTGGTGAACTGAGGTCTCAATTCACTGAACCTGCATAATAAGCATGTGAACTCTCTAACACTACTGACCATTACTGACCACTACTGGGTCCCTTCTTGTGACCGCTACAGGTCAGTACTGATCAGTAGTTGGCTGCTAATGACCAGTAATGGTCACTAATGACCAGAACTGTGCCAAATATCTGTGTTAAAATGAAGCTTGTAGATGATATTTATAAAGATGTTTTTGTGATACGTTTCATGCTTGATCGATGATATGTGCAGTCAAACCTCTGTGAGGAGAACACTCCTGGTGTTCACTCAGTGTGGTGTGCAGGTGTTCACTCAGTGTGGTGTGCAGGTGTTCACTCAGCGCAGTGTGCAGGTGTTCACTCAGTGCGGTGTTCATGTGTTCACTCAGCGCGGTGTGCAGGTGTCCACTCAGCGCAATGTTCAGGTGTTCACTCAGTGCGGTGTGCAGGTGTTCACTGTCTCATTCTGAGGTTCTCGATGTAAATTGTGTAATGTATAAGTGTCAGTCCGATGTAATTATTTAAAAACTGTTTGTACAGAAGAGATTTTAAATCAGTATTTATTGAGAGCTACTAGAAATATGGCTTTTAGAAATATATTTTGTTTTCGTTAATAGAATAAGATATTTTCAGTTTCTCTATGAAACTAATTTTCTAAATTTCCTGCGACTAATTTATTTGATTGTGTAAGAATTTTTTTGGGGGGCTAAAGGATTCTGGCTATGTTCAGAGTAATATAAGGTAAATCTATAATTGAAACTGGTCCAATTCATTAAATACATATCATTTCTTCATTTAATCCCTGCTATAAGATACTTATCATAAGTGTCTGATTCATTTTAAACAGTTAAACAGTAATGGTCTAGTGTCTATTTATTTTCAGAGTCTTTTGTCAGATATTTATTTATATTTTGTGCGTTTTCTCTGTTGATCTCCACTCATTTCATCTTTAAACGCGCAACATGTATGAAATAAGGTGTCAGCACAACTAGTGTACTTGTAAGATTATGCAAATTATATGTTAATTAGGCTCTATTTGAATTCGTTGCCAGTGTAAAATTAGTGTCATTGTTTATTTCAAGCCTAGTTTATTTTTAAGAATTCAACTCCTGTCAACCATTCGAATTATTTTGTCAATGTTTAAATGAAAATAAAAGACATTATCAAAATATGAAATGATTTGTTGTGATGTGATCTTAATCTTGATTACTCTCGAGATATCATGACTATTTCGCCATCTATTGGAATATCGGTGAACTAACTACACTAGCGATACAGCACCCTCTAGAGGTATTTCAGTGAACTGCATTATCGATACAGCACCACCTACAGGAATATCAGTGAACTACACTATTAATGCAGCACCCCCTACAGGAATATCGGTGAGCTACACCATCAATGCAGCACCCCCTAGAGGATTATCCATGAACTACACCATCAATGTAGCACCTCCTAGAGGAATATCAGTGAACTACACCATAAATGCAGCCCCCCTGGAGGATTATCAGTGAACTACACCGTAAATACAGCACCTCCTAGAGGAATATCAGTGAACTACACTATCTATATAGCACCCCCTACAAGAATATCAGTGAACTACACTATCGATACAGCACCCCTAGAGGAATATCAGTGAACTACACTATCAATACAGCACCCCCTAGAGGAATATCAGTGAACTACACCATAAATACAGCACCTCCTAGAGGAATATAAGAGAACTACACTATCAATACAGCACCCCCTAGAGGAATATAAGTGAACTACACCATAAATACAGCACTTCCTAGAGGAATATCAGTGAACTGCACTATCGATACAGCACCCCCTAGAGGAATATCAGTGAACTACACTATCGGTACAGCACCCCCTAGATGAATATCAGTGAACTACACTATCGATACAGCACCCCCTAGAGGAATATCAGTGAACTACACTATCATTACAGCACCCCCTAGAGGAATATCAGTGAACTACACTATCGATACAGCACCCCCTAGAGGAATATCAGTGAACTACACTATTAATGCAGCACCCCCTTGAGGAATATCAGTGAACTACACTATCAATACAGAACCACCTAGAGGAATATCAGTGAACTACACTATGAATACAGCACCTCCTAGAGGAATATAAGAGAACTACACTATCAATACAGCACCCCCTAGAGGAATATAAGTGAACTACACCATAAATACAGCACTTCCTAGAGGAATATCAGTGAACTGCACTATCGATATAGCACCCCCTAGAGGAATATCAGTGAACTACACTATCGATACAGCACCCCCTAGAGGAATATCAGTGAACTACACTATCGATACAGCACCCCCTAGAGGAATATCAGTGAACTACACTATTAATGCAGCACCCCCTAGAGGAATATCAGTGAACTACACTATCGATACAGCACCCCAAAGAGGAATATCAGTGAACTACACTATCGATACAGCACCCCCAAGAGGAATATCAGTGAACTACACTATCGATACAGCACCCCTAGATGAATATCAGTGAACTACACTATCGATACAGCACCCCCTAGAGGAATATCAGTGAACTACACTATTAATGCAGCACCCCCTTGAGGAATATCAGTGAACTACACTATCGATACAGCAACCCCTAGAGGAATATCAGTGAACTACACTATCAATACAGCACCCCCTAGATGAATATCAGTGAACTACACTATGAATGCAGCACCCCCTCGAGGAATATCAGTGAACTACACTATGAATAGAGCACCCCCAGAGTTATCGATAGTGTAGTTCACTGATATTCCTGTAGGGGTGCTGTATCGATAGTGCAGTTCAATGAATAGAGGATGTACAGAGGTGTCCCGGGTTCGAACCCAGTAATTACTGATACTGATTCAGAGTGGTCCTGATGCCGAATAGAGGATGTACAAGGGCGTCCCGGGTTCGAACCCGTAATTACTAACACTGATCACAGTGGTCCTGATGCTGAATAGAGGATGAACATGGGTGTCCCGGGTTCGAACCCAGTAATCACTGATACTGATGCAGAGTTGTCCCGATGCTGAATAGAGGATGTACAGGGGTACCCGACGGGAGAGATATCAAGATTTTCTACCGTTATCGCCATCTATTGGAATTTGCCTGAACTGACTAGACAGCTCTTACTTGTCTCACCGACTCTTCTTTAATCCGTTAAAATCACTCTCGCCATCTGGTGGATATAACCATCATTAGACTGTAGTAACATAGAAATCCACCAGATGGCAAGTGTGATTTCAACGCACTGAAGAAGAGTCGGTGAGGCAAGTAAGAGCTATCTAGTCGGTTCTGCCAAAATCCAATAGATGGCGATCATAGCATCATTATTAAACTAAGCGGATGTCCCGGGTTCGTACCCAGTAATTACTGACACTGATTCAAAGTGGTCCTGATGCTGAATAGAGGATGTACAGAGGTGTCCAGGGTTCAAATCCAGTTATTACTGACACCGATTCAGATTGGTCCTGATGCCGAATAGAGGATGTACAGGTGTTCCGGGTTCGAACCCAGTAATCACTGATACTGATTCAGAGTGGTCCTGATGCCGAATAGAGAATGTACAGGGTTGTCCCGGGTTCGAACCCAGTAATTACTGCTACTAATTCAGAGTGGTCCTGATGCTGAATAGAGGATGTACAGGAGTGTCCCGGGTTCGAATCCAGTAATTACTGGTATTGTGTCTCTTTTTACGTGGTTTTAAAAGAACACGGTTTAATTTTTCAGTCGAAAATCATTCATGTCAGTAGAAACACTAAACCATTGACTGTTTTAATGAAATATCTATAATTTATCTAACTACACAAGGATTAGATTATCGCAAGATCCCTCGACTGCCAGAGTAACATTCCTATCTGCCATTCATGAAAATCTATACGGATTCTTAACAAAGCATCTATTGAGATTTTAGTTCACTGAAAATCCAATAGATGGGGGTCAATTATCAAAAAATCCTTTAGACCCCAAATAGAGTTACAAAAACCTCCCGAAATTGATATGTTCAGTATCCTAGGTATATCTATGAATTCAAAACATATTCAAATTACTTTTAAATTCGTTAATTAGGCAACGTAATTATTCGTCTAACGTTTTTGAGCTTATTTAGAAACGACTGTTTAGCCCAGAATTTCAGGGTACACAATTCCATCAGAAACCGGTGTCAATAACTACAGTCGTTTCTATCTAATCTCAATAACGTGGTATAGTTCACTTATATTCCTCTAGGGGGTGCTGTATCGACAGTGCAGTTCACTGATATTCCTCTAGGGGGTGCTGCATTGATGGTGTAGTTCACTGATATTCCTCTAGGGGTGCTGTATTTATGGTGTAGTTCACTGATATTCCTCTAGGAGGTGCTGTATTTATGGTGTAGTTCACTGATATTCCTCTAGGGGGTGCTGTATTTATGGTGTAGTTCACTGATATTCCTCTAGGGGGTGCTGTATCGATGGTGTAGTTCACTGATATTCCTCTAGATGGTTCTGTATTTATAGTGTAGTTCACTGATATTCCTCTAGGGAGTGCTGTATTTATGGTGTAGTTCACTGATATTCCTCTAGGGGGTGCTGTATTTCACTGATATTTCTATAGGGGGTGCTGTATCGATAGTTTAGTTCACTGATATTCCTCTAGGGGGTGCTGTATTTATGGTGTAGTTCACTGATATTCCTCTAGGGGTGCTGTATCGATAGTGTAGTTCACTGATATTCCTCTAGGGGGTGCTGTATCGATGGTGTAGTTCACTGATATTCCTCTAGATGGTTCTGTATTTATAGTGTAGTTCACTGATATTCCTCTAGGGGGTGCTGTATTGATAGTGTAGTTCACTGATAATCCTCTAGGTGGTTCTGTATTGAAAGTGTAGTTCACTGATATTCCTCTAGGTGGTTCTGTATTGATAGTGTAGTTCACTGATATTCCTCTAGGGGTAGCTGTATCGATAGTGTAGTTCACTGATATTCCTCTAGATGGTTCTGTATTTATAGTGTAGTTCACTGATATTCCTCTTGGGGTGCTGTATTTATGGTGTAGTTCACTGATATTCCTCTAGGAGGTGCTGTATTTATGGTGTAGTTCACTGATATTCCTCTAGGGGGTGCTGTATTTATGGTGTAGTTCACTGATATTCCTATAGGGGGTGCTGTATCGATAGTTTAGTTCACTGATATTCCTCTAGGGGGTGCTGTATTCATGGTGTAGTTCACTGATATTCCTCTAGGGGTGCTGTATCGATAGTGTAGTTCACTGATATTCCTCTAGGGAGTGCTGTATTTATGGTGTAGTTCACTGATATTCCTCTAGGGGGTGCTGTATTTCACTGATATTTCTATAGGGGGTGCTGTATCGATAGTTTAGTTCACTGATATTCCTCTAGGGGGTGCTGTATTTATGGTGTAGTTCACTGATATTCCTCTAGGGGTGCTGTATCGATAGTGTAGTTCACTGATATTCCTCTAGGGGGTGCTGTATCGATGGTGTAGTTCACTGATATTCCTCTAGATGGTTCTGTATTTATAGTGTAGTTCACTGATATTCCTCTAGGGGGTGCTGTATTGATAGTGTAGTTCACTGATAATCCTCTAGGTGGTTCTGTATTGATAGTGTAGTTCACTGATATTCCTCTAGGTGGTTCTGTATTGATAGTGTAGTTCACTGATATTCCTCTAGGGGGTGCTGTATCGATAGTGTAGTTCACTGATATTCCTCTAGATGGTTCTGTATTTATAGTGTAGTTCACTGATATTCCTCTACGGGGTGCTGTATCGATAGTGTAGTTCACTGATATTCCTCTAGGGGGTGCTGTATCGATAGTGTAGTTCACTGATATTCCTCTAGATGGTTCTGTATTTATAGTGTAGTTCACTGATATTCCTCTACGGGGTGCTGTATCGATAGTGTAGTTCACTGATATTCCTCTAGGGGGTGCTGTATTGATAGTTTAGTTCACTGATAATCCTCTAGGGGGTGCTGGGTATTGATAATGTAGCACACTGAAATTCCTGAATTGTAGTTCATTGAAATGCCAATAGATGGCGATTCTGCCAATGGGTTTCTATTCCATCGTGTGTCAGTATCTGCAATGATTCTCTTCAGAACAAAGTAAACAAACAATGAGTTTTTGCAGCAGTAAAAACAGTTTTTATTATTTTTATGGCCATAAAAAAGAAGTCTCTAAGTTGCCATGGGCAACAATGATTTAATCATCATTTTACAATAAATCTTTTGCCACGATAAATGTTCCAGTTCAAATCAGAGATTGTATCGAACAGAATGAGATGAGTGACATAAAGAGGGTCAGTTCTATATACATCACTCATTCACAACTCAACTCAACAATTACAACTGATTCTAATACATGAAATTCATTATCTATTTGTCTGTCAAAATCTTGGAAGAGACAGATTTAACTTCCACACCAAAATAAACGTCTAATTCGAGATTTTTGCTTTTCCCGTTGTTCTGAAAAGTCTTAAATATAACAGTCAGCGACGATATCGGGAATGAATTCTCACAGCGTCCAGGCTCCAGAAATTAAAAAATAAATATCATTAAAACAAAATTCCGCTATAATTCTAATGTAAATTGAACTATTTACTGAAAGGACTCGCGTCAACTCGACGTGGAGCAGCGCTAAATTCAGAACTTTAAACGCGAAAATTAAAATCCTAGAAATATAATCTATTCTAGACTAGAGTCTATCATTTTAAACTTCGTTCTATAGAAAATTAAAAGCCAATTTTGACGCCTGAGAGAAATTCATAAATGATCAATAATTCATAAACAATTACATGTTAAACATGCACATGTACATGTGCAGATTGATAATCTGGGTTAATTTATTCGTCTGTATCTGGGTTAAATATAGTCATATATCGGGTGGTATTTTCTTGTTTATCAGATTCAGAGGTAACACCTCTCTTCTCTCACACCTCTCTCCTCTCCTCTCTCCTCTCACACCTCTCTCCTCTCATCTCCTCTCTCCTCTTCACTTGAGTTTTAATATATCGTCTTTTTTGTAGTAATGACGTCAGGTTGATTCACTAACTTTATCGCGTTGTGATTCCTGGTGGATCGGGTGGCTCCGGGTGAACTGCGTCGTGACTCCCGGTGGACTGGGTGGCTCCAGGTCGACTGGATGGCTCCTGGAGGGCAGTGATTGGGCAGATGGGTTTAATACAACAATGTAACCCATATAGATATATCTCTGATGACCTAATTCAACTGTTTTGTTCAATGGGTTGATCAAGTAATGATTCTGTAGTTATATCATTATGAGTCATTCACACCCGACAAGTAAAAACCACACATTTTATGAGAATTTCAAGAGAAATCAACAATTATTGCTTCTTGCAGCAATAATAAATACCGTTAATGGTGTTGACATGCACATGTCCTCAAGGGTCACATGCACATGTCTTCAGCGGTCACATCTTACTTCACGTCATAGGTAATCAATATTCCGCGCTTTGTGAACGCTTTAAATCTTTCAGTTTATGAGTTAATACTAATCCAACACCTGTGCATATAAAAGTAGCATACGCATCTGTAACACCTGCGTATCAAACAGTATCTGTAACACCTGGGTAACTAACAGTATCTGTAACACCTGGGTATCTAACAGTATCTGTAACACCTGGGTATCAAACAGTATCTGTAACACCTGGGTATCTAACAGTATCTGTAACACCTGCACGTCTAATACTTTGGCTGTTTTTCTTTTGTGATGACAATTGTAATACATTTTTAACAATACCGCATCTTCTTGATTATTACAAAATACTTTCACCTTAAATTTGTGTAATACATTTCTACCTCATCAAATAACAGTAGATTCTCGTAACAGGGGAACCTCATTATAGGGGAACCTCATTACAGGGGAACCTCGTTATAGTGGAACCTCATTACAGGGGAACCTCGTTATAGTGAAAGCTCATGTGAGTTACATTGTTTTTAAGAGGTTCCACTGTCCTCACATTAAGAGCGATATCTCTTCTAATTTGTTAAACTGATTGAGTTGCCTCGTTAAGTATTAATTGTATTAATCTGTATATAAGACACAGGCAGATATAAATCCAACCGGACTCTTTATTCCAAATAACCCAAACCAGCGCCCAGTTCAACAGTTCTGACTTAACTATGTGACTCTAACTGTCAGAATCAGTTCATTTTCAATGTAATTGACACCGTGAAATCAAGAATTGTGAAACTGGTCGCCGATTTCAATCATTTCAACGAAGAATCAGAAACTACTGACTCTCTCTCTTCAAGGATCTCACTGCCTATGTTTACGATGTAAGTCGTAGTTCAAGAGGCCAATTTTTAAATTGAATCGAATGAAAGGTTTATATATAGCACAATAATGTGTACGTAATACAACGATACAACACAACAAACAATAAACAACAATACATCTCACTCTCTATCAGTTTCCATAGCGACCATACGTTATTTATATTCTGTTCGCAAATTTATCGAATTGAAGAAGAAAAGTTTGAAATTTCTATGGAAACGGAGAATGAATCATCTGCCCACGAGTTAAAGATTAATCACTGCCCTCGTTAGACCCAGTAGCCCACGGAGGCATGCCCGGGGGCGCGCTAGTCGTTTGAGGACCCCAGATGTTGGCGAGCGGATTGAAAGGATCGAATCCTACAACAGATGCACGTTGTTGCTGCTGCTGCTGCTGCTGTTGCTGCTGCTGATAAAATACATAATGAGACAGATTAACATAAACACAACTCATGAGAGACAGTGAGAGAATATACACAGATATCAGATAGTTACCTCAACATGGAGAGCATCCAAAACGGGTGAATTACACAACGCATCTCCAGCATCCGCCATCGCCATAGCAGCTGCTGCAGCTGCCGCATCAGCTGAGTTAGAACCCCAAATATTCGACATTCCCCAACCGTTAGCCGTTTGGTTATTCTGATTGATCAATGGCGGTATGTGTTGGTGATGCGGAGGGGGCGATCGCTGAACCGGGTTCGGGGTTCCTAAACTCCACGGGTTTGCCTCCTGTTTAAAATTAATTCAATAATTATTGTACATTCTGTAAAATAAATCTCGACGTAAATACGCGAAGATGATAAGATATATATATTTACCATCGCGGCGAGAGTAGATGACAGTCCACTAGCCCATGAATCATTAGGAATAAACGGAGCATCCCACAAACTCTGACTGACCGGTATCTGTGTCTCAAATCCAGGCCATTCAGACATTCCGTTACGCAATAATCTCTGCTGATATTCGATCAATCTTTTGCGTCTGTCCGCTTGTAACCTCTGCATCATCGTGATTGGCTGATCGTAAACTGTGTTCAATCCAAATCCCACTATATAAAATATACCGTACACACAATTCAAAATACAACATTTCAGAAGACCAGTTGTTTATCAATAAACCAGTCGACATAGTGACTTAATCTAGTATTTACTCACAGTCGACGGGAGCGCCACCTGGTGGTGCATTATTGAAGCTATTATCGACGTCGTTGAAACTGTTCATCGATGAATTAAACGACAGTTCGTTCGGCTCAGTTTGTATGATGTTATGAGTGAGCTGAGGTGGCGCCACCGGTGCCTGCGTGACTAACCCTTGATTCCTGTAATTAAACGTATCGTATAACGATGATCAGTCAGTTACCACGGAGACTGTTTTTCAAACTGACTGTAAACTGCTGATACTAACAGGAAACAGTCAGGTGTAGTAGGACTACCAGATGAAATACTCCACGGATTCTGTTGTAATGTCTGTTGTTGAGTCGGAGAGGCGGCCATGTTTGTCGGTTGAGGTTTCTTCATTCCGATCGCTCCTGAAATCAGTAACAATGAAAACAGTTGATATAGATATAAATTTCAAACAGACTAGTGTAAATAAAGGTTTAATACGCACCAGGGAATGCAGCATCAGTTAAAGGATTATATGTCTTTAAAACACGATTGATCTCCCGTTGCTGCTGCTGCTGTTGCTGTTGCTGCTGCTGTTGCTGTGGTTGCTGTTGCGGTTGTTGTTTCTTGTTATCGTTACCGCTGACTGCGCTGCTATAGCTACTAGGTGGCGCTGCACCGGGAGTCAAACTCATATCAGCATTCATCATCATTTGCGGTTGTTGCGCGTTAAGGTTCATCGACTGCAGGTGGCGCTGGTGTTTTAAAGCGAATAGTTCCGTCTGCTGCGCGAGGTCGGTAAGATCACCTTGAAAAATATGAAATCAATGAATTTCACGAGATGCACAGAGACAGAGAGAGTGGGTGAAGTTTTAAAATTGAAACAAATGAAAGAAATCTGTAACTACAGTTTAATATTAAATTAAAACATAAAATTCCACCTTCGATTTCAGGTTTTGTATATGATGAAATTAAAAACTGATCACTGTGGGAGGTTTGGAGGTCTGGAGGTAATGCGGGAGGTCTGGAGGTAATGCAGGAGATCTGGAGGTCGGGAAGTAAGGAGTTAGCTATCACCATCCATTTGTTCTTCCTCAATCACCTGTTTTTATAATTAGACCTCGAGACCTTCACCTCTGACAGCAGCAGAGCCTTTACTGAACCCGAATTCATGCAATCCTCAATAACATGCAATAATCAATAACAAGCTCTTTACATGTACATGTTACTATCAACATGTACATGTTCCTTAACCAATACTGTTACTTTGTATATAACCTCTTTGAATCCAACCTCATATTCAGTGCTGCCCATACGAGCCGGTAAGTGGTAATTTCTAGCACCCCGACAATGTCTGCTTAGCATTCGAAACATATTTATGGTGCAATTATTGATAACAGACTGTAACCCGACCAACCAAACTTCAAAAGTACTGAGTGAAAAATTTTTTCTAGAATTCATTGAAATAAATTTCATGTTTGACATAAACCAGCCGACTGCCTGCCTATGTACGGGCTACATGTTTCGTCAGTGCGATTCATCATCTTCAACGGCTCATTGTGAGTCGGGATAACATGAATTTCTTACCACTTTTAATCTGGGTATTACCACCCCACCATTTTTCTTATGGACAGCACTGCATATTCCGAGTATATATTTTAGGGGGAGGGGGGTTCCCAGGTGGCCCTAACCATTTAGTTATCTTATATCAAACTTGTACACAGAAGCTTCGCCCATTGTTTTGATTGATATGCAGTATATTGATATATTCGAAGCAATATAACTTTTAAATCAGCAATTCTCGTACATGAATATAAGCCCCAACACAAAGCATTGCTAATTAACCAGTCTGTTGAAAGGTCAAGGTCAATGTTACCTGTGCACAAGCTCGAATAACTAAAAGGTTAGTGATTGTTATAGAGGTCTTGCAGCTGTGTATGCGCTACAACATATCGTCGTAGGTTAAACCAATAATGATTTACAGACCCTTAAAGTTTGTAAATCCCTTGACTATCTTTAGTTGTTATTGTTGACGGCAAATCTTTAGCACAGACGGGCGAACAAACTACGATTTCATGTGCAAGACCTCTATAGGCAGGTCAGGTCGCAAGACCTCTAAAGGCAGGTCAGGTAGCAAGACCTCTATAGGCAGGTCAGGTCGCAAGACCTCTATAGGCAGGTCGGGTCAGGTCGCGTCAGGTCGGGTCAGGTCGCGTCAGGGTATTTATTGTATGGTATTAAAGCATGCTGCAGTATTTAGTGAATTATACCGGGTTGAAGGGATATATCACCGGTATCCCATAGTGGCGCCGCCGAGTGGTCACTCACATCACTATCGGTACTAACATCTATTATAAAATACAAACACTCAAAAACTTAATATGAAACGATATAAAATACAAGAGAATAGAAATAAGTAAATTCAAAATAAATCAAACTTCGCAAACACAGAAATTCATACACAGTGATTTCGAAAGCTTAGTTTCGATGAGAAGCAATTCAATTCAAATTCAAACATTCATTCGATCTATTTGTGGATTATTTACGACACGAAAAACAAAGCAACATTCATTACGTTTAGACGTAAAGCACGGACAGATATCTGTTAATGCTGATCTCATTTCACAGTTTTATACAGTAAACTATTCAATCTATACATTATCTCATTCTCTATACATTCAATCATCACACTTTACACGAAGCTTAAATCTTTTACAAAGTTTATATAAGTTTTTAAGTGAGGGGAGCAGTTAACAGTGGAACCGGTGTTTATAGAATTGATAAGTAGTTTTTTTTTAGTAATTGGAACATCGTTTACACATAAAAAACATGCGTCTACAAACATTCACTAACCCCCCCCCCCCCCTCGACAAACTGAAGATCACTTACCTGATCCTTTATTCTTATTACGTTTGTTGTTTTTGCTGGATTTTTTACTCAGTTTAATCTCGTCTGATTTAGGTTGTGTATTCTCTTTAGATGATGATTCTAGTTTAGTTGTATACGGTAATTCAAGTGAACTGAAAAACAGCAGCATTTCATTCATTAACCCTTTCAGTGCGTCTACACCGCAGTGCAGTGTATAAATCAGTGATCGGTTTTGCTAGTACACCACAATGCGGTGTATTGATGTAATTAGTAATTTGTAATTATCTCTATTGAAAAATGGCAGCAAGTGTCAAACATAGTGAAATACTAGTAACTAACGATACACCGCACTGCGGTGTAGACGAACTATAGTGGTATTCCCATTGTTCAAACCACTAGGGTGGAATTTTTTAGAATTTTCAAATTTTCTCCAGCACTATAAGGTATTAATTAGTCAGCACTGAAAGGGTTAAACTTCAACGATTCTAGATTCAATATAGTTAGGCTCGAGCGCAACCACTATTCATACACTTTTAAAACACTAACACCATTTTCCATATGTACTTAAGAGTTTCATCCAATTTTATGAAATCCCTTGGATTTTCCCCGAGAGTAATTAGTTTCCTGTCACTGATCACTTGCTCTGCTAGGGCCAGCTGATGTTCAACAGTTCTTGGTGTTTAGAATCACTCAGTTTTTTCAAATGTTTCAACTGTAGAGTGAAATATCAACCAACTACAAAGAAGCTGAATCCAGAACTGTGGAACTGGGTCCAGAACTGTGGAACTGGATCCAGAACTGTGGAACTGGATCCAGAACTGTGGAACTGGGTCCAGAACTGTGGAACTGGATCCAGAACTGTGGAACTGGATCCAGAACCTGAACTGGATCCAGAACTGTTGAAATGGATCCAGAACTGTGGAACTGGATCCAGAACTGTGGAACTGGATCCAAAATTGTGGAACTGGATCCAGAATTGTGGAACTGGATCTAGAATTGCGAAATTGGATCCAGAACTGTGGAATTAAATCCATAACTGTGGAACTGGGTTTAAAACTATGGAAATGGGTACAGAACTGTGGAATTAAATCCATAACTGTGGAACTGGGTCAAGAACTATGGAACTGGGTACAGAACTAGAACTGTGGAATTGTATCGTGAGAAGTGGAACCTGGTTGTGGATGTGATATATACCTGGGTCGTAGAATATTTCCACCGAATGATTTTTTAGGATCAAGACGCCCGATTTTCTTGTGTGCTTTAGATTTTGTATTCAAAACGAAATCATCGTCTTCATCCTTCGTATCCTCTATTGCCGCAGCTGATTTATCGCCATGGTGATTCGATGATGATTTGTTTTTCTTATCTTTGCTGATTTTTCGAGTTTTTGTCGGTAAAATTGGTTCCGGGGTCGAATCACGAGCGCTTGACAACTATAAATACAATTCAATACATTTTATTAATTACAACAATTACAATTTTACAATACATTTAATTCATTATAAGATTAGCACAAGTGAATTCTGGAATCAGTTGAATCATCATCCACCCAGTTCCACGGTTCCACAACTCTCAAATCAAACAACCTATAACTGTGGAATTCAGACGGGATTTTGATCCTGATTTGAATTTATCACAAACCAGTGAGCTGCTATTTCCAATGATTCAGTTTATTTACCTTATCATCATTATCGACACTAGATTCAGTGGTTGTCGATGAAGTGTCGTCCAACTCATAAACGTCCAATGTTTTAGATCGGAATTCATCTTGTTTCGTTCGACTTTTTCTCTTCATTTTCGGTTTACCTAAAAAAGAGTGATTTACAGTTTTACAAATTTTTGTTTGTGGCTAATATTTAACTTTGTTCTCTGATTGATTTGTTAAATCTGAATTAAGAGTAGAGTAAATATTAACCAGATTCTCTCTTGAAGTCACTGGTTTCATCAAAGTCGTATATCATATTATTATTAGTAGCTGTATTATCAGTAATGAGTAGAGCGTTGTGCAGCTGCTGCTGCTGCTGGTGCTGGTGCTGGTTATTATCGTGGTGCGTATTTATAGTAATCTGATCGATGCAGTCTACTCCGCTGCTCGCACCAGCCGCCGCCGCTACTGTCGTCGTCATCTCCGGTTTAATTGTTGTAATAGTCGGTGTAGTCGTAGTCATGGTAACTGATGAATCTTTTCCGCTGCCCGAGCGTTCTCTGAGATCATTAGATGATTTTTTCGTGTTATTTATTTTATTTTTTTTCGAGCCGGTTGCCCCCGCCGATGAGGAATCAGTCGTTGTCTGGTGTTTAATTCCGTTAATCGCGACGTGTTGCGACGCGTCTTTTTTCTCGTTAGATCGAGTTGTTCTGTGAACGCTGTTCGGGGTACCCGCGGCCCCCGATGCTCGATTTTTCTCCACGTGTCCGTTCGATAAATCCGCGATAATCTTCGTCATTTTCGTCGCAGACGACGACGACGACGAATCGGTGGAGGAAGTTTTAACGCCGGCGATTGTTTTTAAATCGAATATTTTCGATCTATCGACCCCCCCTCCCCCGGCGCTGCTGTTTCCGTTCTGACTGCGCGAACGACGTAAGATTATATCCGCTGAGAATACGCGATCGGCTTCGAAATACGCGGCAGTTAAAACGCAGAACAGCAATAATCCCATACAGGAAGTAATTGAGTAATAAAGTACGGGTTCCCACGGCGGGCGCGGTAGAGCTGCTGAACAACGTGTTAACATGTGAGCCGGGAGTGTCGCTTGTAGAGAGTAATTAGACACCGGTCCGAGAGTCGTATGAACCGATAAAACACGCTGTATTCTAGACATCGTAAAATCAGGCGTAAATCTGAAAATCATAAAATCAATCAACAATCAATCGACAATCAATCGACAATCGTACCGCGTTTCTGACAATTTCATATATTTTTATACAATATAATGTTTATCTATTCTGACCATTTTGAGATTTATTTAAATCTCTGTTCTTCAAAGAACCAGTTGTAAACATAACTGTTACTCTGAAGACCAGAGATTTATGTCGGTATATTCGCCAAAATCGATGATATTCAACTTTTAGTTTATCTATTTGACAGTTTTTGAGACCTTGCATATTTGGAAAACCAGTAATCAATGTTATTTTCAAAATTATCTGAATATTTCGAAAGGAAAGCTCAGAAACGTTTTCCGAAGATAGAATCTCTTAAGTCAAGATACAGGTAATAAAATAAAACAAATCTCATGTAGTTGTTAATTTAACGGTGAAACTTACGCAATTTCTATTTTTTGACTACTGTTCGGTTTTAAATCGAATCCTTCACAGTTGAGGACGCGGAATCCGAACCCTTCACACGGCTCACCGTTTACATGAAACCCATGAACAAAAAACGGTAATTCTCCGCTGTTTTTTATTATAAACGGTCGTTTTACTGTAAAATTCGGTAGAACGCCTTTGTTCTGTCTTTTTTCTGAAAATAAATTTCAAGAGAATATATCACTAAGTGAACCGCCTCTCCAAATACTACTAACCTCCCTCTTGCTCCAAACTACTAACCTCCCTCTTGCTCCAAACTACTAACCTCCCTCTTGCTCTAAACTACTAACCTCCCTCTTGCTCCAAACTACTAACCTCCCTCTTGCTCCAAACTACTAACCTCCCTCTTGCTCTAAACTGCTAACCTCCCTCTTGCTCCAAACTACTAACCTCCCTCTTGCTCTAAACTACTAACCTCCCTCTTGCTCCAAACTACTAACCTCCCTCTTGCTCTAAACTGCTAACCTCCCTCTTGCTCCAAACTACTAACCTCCCTCTTGCTCCAAACTACTAACCTCCCTCTTGCTCTAAACTACTAACCTCCCTCTTGCTCTAAACTACTAACCTCCCTCTTGCTCTAAACTACTAACCTCCCTCTTGCTCTAAACTACTAACCTCCCCCTTGCTTCAAACTACTAACCTCCCTCTTGCTCTAAACTACTAACCTCCCTCTTGCTCTAAACTACTAACCTCCCTCTTGCTCCAAACTACTAACCTCCCTCTTGCTCTAAACTACTAACCTCCCTCTAACTCTAAACTACTAACCTCCCTCTTGCTCTAAACTACTAACCTCCCTCTTGCTCTAAACTACTAACCTCCCTCTAACTCTAAACTACTAACCTCCCTCTTGCTCCAAACTACTAACCTCCCTCTTGCTCTAAACTACTAACCTCCCTCTTGCTCTAAACTACTAACCTCCCTCTTGCTCCAAACTACTAACCTCCCTCTTGCTCTAAACTACTAACCTCCCTCTAACTCTAAACTACTAACCTCCCTCTTGCTCTAAACTACTAACCTCCCTCTTGCTCTAAACTACTAACCTCCCTCTTGCTCTAAACTACTAACCTCCCTCTAACTCTAAACTACTAACCTCCCTCTAACTCTAAACTACTAACCTCCCTCTAACTCTAAACTACTAACCTCCCTCTTGCTCTAAACTACTAACCTCCCCCTTGCTCTAAACTACTAACCTCCCTCTTGCTCTAAACTACTAACCTCCCTCTTGCTCCAAACTACTAACCTCCCTCTTGCTCTAAACTACTAACCTCCCTCTAACTCTAAACTACTAACCTCCCTCTTGCTCCAAACTACTAACCTCCCTCTTGCTCCAAACTACTAACCTCCCTCTTGCTCTAAACTACTAACCTCCCTCTTGCTCCAAACTACTAACCTCCCTCTTGCTCCAAACTACTAACCTCCCTCTTGCTCTAAACTACTAACCTCCCTCTTGCTCTAAACTACTAACCTCCCCCTTGCTCTAAACTACTAACCTCCCTCTAACTCTAAACTACTAACCTCCCTCTTGCTCTAAACTACTAACCTCCCTCTTGCTCTAAACTACTAACCTCCCCCTTGCTCTAAACTACTAACCTCCCTCTTGCTCCAAACTACTAACCTCCCTCTTGCTCTAAACTACTAACCTCCCCCTTGCTCTAAACTACTAACCTCCCTCTTGCTCTAAACTACTAACCTCCCTCTTGCTCTAAACTACTAACCTCCCTCTTGCTCCAAACTACTAACCTCCCTCTTGCTCTAAACTACTAACCTCCCCCTTGCTCCAAACTACTAACCTCCCTCTTGCTCTAAACTACTAACCTCCCTCTTGCTCTAAACTACTAACCTCCCTCTTGCTCCAAACTACTAACCTCCCTCTTGCTCTAAACTACTAACCTCCCTCTTGCTCTAAACTACTAACCTCCCTCTTGCTCCAAACTACTAACCTCCCTCTTGCTCTAAACTACTAACCTCCCTCTTGCTCCAAACTACTAACCTCCCTCTTGCTCTAAACTACTAACCTCCCTCTTGCTCCAAACTACTAACCTCCCTCTTGCTCCAAACTACTAACCTCCCTCTTGCTCTAAACTACTAACCTCCCTCTTGCTCTAAACTACTAACCTCCCTCTTGCTCTAAACTACTAACCTCCCTCTTGCTCTAAACTACTAACCTCCCTCTTGCTCCAAACTACTAACCTCCCTCTTGCTCCAAACTACTAACCTCCCTCTTGCTCCAAACTACTAACCTCCCTCTTGCTCTAAACTACTAACCTCCCTCTTGCTCTAAACTACTAACCTCCCTCTTGCTCTAAACTACTAACCTCCCTCTTGCTCCAAACTACTAACCTCCCTCTTGCTCTAAACTGCTAACCTCCCTCTTGCTCCAAACTACTAACCTCCCTCTTGCTCCAAACTACTAACCTCCCTCTTGCTCCAAACTACTAACCTCCCTCTTGCTCTAAACTACTAACCTCCCTCTAACTCTAAACTACTAACCTCCCTCTTGCTCCAAACTACTAACCTCCCTCTTGCTCTAAACTACTAACCTCCCTCTTGCTCTAAACTACTAACCTCCCTCTAACTCTAAACTACTAACCTCCCTCTTGCTCCAAACTACTAACCTCCCTCTTGCTCTAAACTACTAACCTCCCTCTTGCTCTAAACTACTAACCTCCCCTCAACTCTCAACAATAACAAACTCCCTCTACACTACCCCACCCCTCAACTCTAACCCACTACCACGCCTTACTTACTATCACAGTATTTCAAGTGTTTTTCGGTCATATCGAATTGTAACGGAGCTGAATTAGGAGCAGCACCAGCGCCAGCAGCTGCAGAGTCTTTACTACCAAACTTCATCATTCCAACTCCACCGCGACCTTGAACTACGATCGTATCAATAATCGTTAAATTATTCCTGAAATAGAAATTATCGCTTATAAAGCATGCCCCCTGGTGGTAGTTCGGCACACTACGAGGGAAGATGACGAACCTGACGATGATAAGAGTCGTTCTTGACGATGGATCTTTCGGTTGAAATCCGATTTTAACGTTTAATTTACTTCCAGGATCGAGCATCGCCGAAATACTGTTGTGATGTGGTTTTACTCCGAGAGTATTCTCGATCAGTTTCTGATATCCGATCACCGGTTTATTCTTCTGAAATAACGAGACCCGCAAAATATCATAGTATCGCCCTCTACTGGTCGCAGTAAACACTGATCTTTATATCGCCCCCTACTGGTGGCAGTTAACACTACTTACCTGATCATACATTTCAGATCCTTGTAAAGTAAATATTTCATCATCTTCAGTTTCGATAAAATCTGTTGTATCTTTCGGTAACCTTAAAAAAAGAATATAAGTTTAAAACTTGCCACGAGATTTCAGGTTTAAAACTTCAGCGTTGAGTAACTTACTTCAATTGTGTCATATCTAGAATAGTATGAGGACTTGGATAACTGGATAGTGGTAATACTTGTATCAGAACGGGAATATCACCAGGATTCTCTATTACAAACTCTGATACCTAAAAAATAAACAAGCATCTACATAATTAAAATACTTAGTTTAAGAGGATTCTTCAGTTATAATTTTGAATAAATTCTATTTCAAAACGATAGTGGGTTTTATATATGACATTAGAAATGTCGAAATTAAAGTGATCTATTCTAGACCCATGCCTGCCTGCCCCCTAGTGGATGCCTCTCGCCTGCCCCCTAGTGGATACCTCTCGTACCCTCCTAGTTGATTCCTCTCGCCCACCCCCTAGTGGATTCCTCTCGTACTCCCCTAGTGGATTCCTCTCACACTCCCCAAGTGGATTCCTCTCACACTCCCCAAGTGGATTCATCTCACATTTCAAATCTACCACTTACCGATGTATTTCCTATCTGTGTGAGTGGAAACTTAAGTCGAGATGTTTTTCTAATAAGTGGCGGCCAGTGTAAATGCGCGTGGGCCGGAAATAAAAAACCTCGCACTTGATTTGTATCTAGTTGTATCGTAACGTTTATTCTGAAATAACAAACAACCAAATAATTCTATAACATTTCTTCTTTTTCGATTAAATTTTGGATCTGATTTGAATACAGTCAAACCCGCTTAATCCGATCGGCTAAATCCGGACCAGCTTAATCCAAAACTGCTTAATCGGGATTGGCTTAATCGGGATTGGCTTAATCCGGATTGCCTTAATCCGATCGGCTTAATTCAGATTTTGGTCTAATCCGGACAATATTTCCGGTCCATTCGATCATTAATATTCAGGAAGATAATTTTCAATCAGGATTTCCGAAAAACCGCATGAATTTTGTCGCATACAAAATGATCAGAATTAAGCGGATTCAACTGTATTATGTTCTGTAGCGCGGTCTGCGGAAATCGCGAACCCGGTCTGGATTAGATAGGAGGGGAGGGGGGTGAAAACCTGTAAACCAATACAGTTTTATTGAGCATCTGTTTCCCACCAGAAATAAAACATGCATTTACAATCAAACTCGTCGCTTCAGTCATCACTATTTCTTAATCCCAATTTGTGTTTGAAATTCACTTGACTAAATGAAAGTCACCATTTGGATAAGAGTCGAGACATTACTGAAATTATTTCCAAGTCTCAATTCGTATTTGTAATTCCATAAATTATCAGTTTGATGAGTGATGAATGTAATAATGATTGTCTTAAATCTGATGACTTAAAGCAGCGAGTTTAACTGTATCTATATACAGCATATATCATCATCATCATCATCACCAGAAACTCTTACCCTAAATAATACTCAGAATCAGTTCTGCAAAAAATACGCTCATTTTTACTCTAAAATCATTTCAATTATGTTCACATAAATTCGAGCGATTCAGACTCAGTCACAGCGTGTAGTTGTGAAGTGAAGTGAATTGTAACTTACGTAGATTTTTCCCTAGCTCCGAGCACCTGCCATTTCTGTTGAAATCTCGTATACCAATACTGATCTGTGTCGGCTACATCTTTATCTAACGTTAATCCTAATAACCATTGATGTCCACCTGTCAATCAAAATACATTTCATTCACATCCATTCAATTACAGGTTGTACTTTACTATTCCCTTACTATGAATGTCACAGGAATGACTACATATTATTTCGTTTTCAACACAAATAGCAGTTTCATTGCAAATAAACTAGAAACAAATCTGATTTGGAGTATAATTTTGATGTTTTTAGAGTAATTGAACAGTTTAGAAAGTAGTAACTAGTAATAAAGCTTGAAAATCGTTAAGATAAAATTAATATTGAGATATTAAAGTGGATATAAAATTATAATTGAAATTAATTAAAAGGTAAGTATTAAGGTGACGTATAAAAGCACTGTTTAAAGTGGTACGAAGGTAATACTCACCTGGTGTATAAGTAGGTAAACCCACATAACATTCATCATGACATTCTCTACGAGCATCAAAATATATTTCTCCTATCTGTAAATAGAAATATTCAGTTTCTCAGTTTAACTGTGAAAACACAGATCTAACCATCATTAAAAATAATTGTGTGAAATATAGATGTACTTACGACTGTATCTTGCTGCGGTTCTAGATAGACAGGTACGCGCTCTGGTGGCCGATAGTAAAATCGAGTATCGTTCGGTTGGAAAGTTAATTCTCGAACTTCCATCAGATTCTCAAACGAACTATGAATTCGTAGAACCTTATGCGCTATTTTTCCCTGGAAAAAAATAAAATTAATTAAAGGTTTTTTTTCGAAAACTTTGTTGAGTTGACAAGTTAAAACCAGTGGTCTAACCCTACTTCACGCATTCATTCTGAAATAAGGCCGATATCTACGGGTTTGGTTTCAATGCATTCCCTATCAAGTTGATACGTGGAATTTATGTCTTAATTCACGGAGGGCAGGATGAGGGGAGGCGAAAAATGTCCTTCACAAACAAGACAACGTCCATGTGAACAGGACAAAACATGCCTGTCAAAAAACAGAGTGGCCACTTTTATTTGACTTGTTCCCTGAAGATTACCTGACATGTACATAGTTTTCCCAGACTCAATCTGCTAAGAATCTAATCAATTAACAGTAAAATACGTAAAATATAAAAGGAAACTGTTTGATTTTACGGGCAATCTAGCTGTCTCAACATATTCCCCATTTTCAGCATTTTTCCAAAATTCCCCGACAATCCGCTGATATCCAGGTAAGTGGCGCCACCCTGAACAATGTCGGTACAAATGAAGACGGATACTCACAGGGTAAACATTATCGAATACGATGATTTCTGGGTTTGCGTTTAAACTTCCTTCAGCCGTTCGTAGAGTCATTGGAATGTAAACGTTTTCATATTGTGTAACGATGATGATTTCAGCTACGAATGTGCCTTCCCAGTCGGGAGCCATTAGATTTACACTAAATACAGCGTAATGAAACGGCTTTATTATCAGCTGAAACATAAAACGCACAAACGTATAACAACCCAACCTTACTCATATATTCACTCATTTTCACTGCTATTAATAAAACTTACAGGATTGATATCTATTTCTGATTTATTATGTAATTGTGTTAGCGTAGTTCCATTTCCTTTCTCTACTCCTAACAGTTCCACTAAAGTATTCTCCATATTCGCTCCAAATTCTGATATCACAATCTACAAGTAATCGTTTCAATTAAAGGTTTACAAAGCTGCCAACCTCTGAGAAGTACTCTGATCAGCAAAGAATTGATATTTTTTCAGTAACATTTCATTGAAATATGAATGAAAATGTTCAAATCAATCGGTAATCAACAGTAAGACCCTCAGTATTATCTTTCATATTTCTGTATACATCAAACAATTCTAATCAGTATTTCTCTTCATAAAAGAAACAAATACTGAAAATCAGGAACCGTTGGCAACTGGTCGATTTATCACAAAGTTTGAATAGTTAAATTCACTGTTTGGGTTCCCGGCAGGTACGGTGGGACCCCTCCCCGCCCCCCGGAGTATGATTTACTGTTTGGGTTCCCGGCAGGTACGGTGGGACCTCCCCCCTCCCCCCGGAGTATGATTTACTGTTTGGGTTCCCGGCAGGTACGGTGGGACCTCCCCCCTCCCCCCTCCCCGCCCCCCGGAGTATGATTTACTGTTTGGGTTCCCGGCAGGTACGGTGGGACCTCCCCCCTCCCCCCGGAGTGTGATTTACTGTTTGGGTTCCCGGCAGGTACGGTGGGACCTCCCCCCTCCCCCCGGAGTGTGATTTACTGTTTGGGTTCCCGGCAGGTACGGTGGGACCTCCCCCCTCCCCCCGGAGTATGATTTACTGTTTGGGTTCCCGGCAGGTACGGTGGGACCCCTCCCCCTCCCCCCGGAGTATGATTTACTGTTTGGGTTCCCGGCAGGTACGGTGGGACCCCCCCTCCCCTCCCCCCGGAGTATGATTTACTGTTTGGGTTCCCGGCAGGTACGGTGGGACCCCCCCCCCCTCCCCCTCCCCCCGGAGTATGATTTACTGTTTGGGTTCCCGGCAGGTACGGTGGGACCCCTCCCCCTCCCCCCGGAGTATGATTTACTGTTTGGGTTCCCGGCAGGTACGGTGGGACCCCTCCCCCCTCCCCCCGGAGTATGATTCACTGTTTGGGTTCCCGGCAGGTACGGTGGGACCCCTCCCCGCCCCCCGGAGTATGATTTACTGTTTGGGTTCCCGGCAGGTACGGTGGGACCCCTCCCCCTCCCCTCCCCCCGGAGTGTGATTTATACTTACATCAACCGGGTTATCATTGCGTAAAGTAAACGTCATACTTCGTTTCTCTTCGACTCCCATCGTCCCGAAATCTAACTGACCTTTATAGATTTCCGGACGATGATGAACGACTTTTAACTGTCCGTTATAAACGAATATCGGGATATGAAATACGGAGGCGTTCGTCGATAAACGTAACATGAACGTAAAATGGAGATCTGTAACGTTAGGTTTAAATGTCACCCATAACGACGAATTCGTCTCTCGTGATTTAATTATCATCGGACGCGAGAAATTCATTATCTGTTACAAAAAAAAAAGAAAATATATTTAAAAACACGATCAAATTATATACAGTGGATATCATTTCTCAAAATGTTTGCAATTATTCAACTTTACTTCATGTGAGGACGACCCATCCCTGCACCCTGCTGGAATCCATTTGTTGCCTTGTAGAGAAAAATAACTGGCTCTGTGTGATCCAGGGTAAGCCCCCCCCCCCCCGATCTACTGTAGATCAAAGGTAAGTAAGCAGTCTGTGTGATCCAGGGTAAGCCCCCCCCCCCCCCCCCCCGATCTACTGTAGATCGAAGGTAAGTATGCAGTCTACTCTATCATAGTAATGATAAATTGGTTATAAGAACTTGTGAGGAAAATTGTTTGCGTGATTGTGTATATCAATGAGTAGTACTGCAATTAGTCTATAGATGGCAGCACTATGTACAGGTGGACTGGACACCTTGAATATCACTGGTCACCTGACCTAGAACTGGTTCTGTGGGTGGCTTTTGTCACTGGTCAGCTGACCTAGGGTTAGGGTTAAGTGCCAGTCATTGGGATCTGTGATGTCACTGGTCAGCTGACCTAGGGTTAGGGTTAAGTGCCAGTCATTGGGATCTGTGATGTCACTGGTCACCTGACCTAGGGTTAGGGTTATATGCCAGTCATTGGGACCTGTGATGTCACTGGTCACCTGACCTAGGGTTAGGGTTATATGCCAGTCATTGGGACCTGTGATGTCACTGGTCACCTGACCTAGGGTTAGGGTTATATGCCAGTCATTGGGACCTGTCACTGGTCACCTGACCTAGGGTAGGGATATATGCCAGTCATTGGGATCTGTGGTGTCTAGGGTTATCATTGGCTGACCTGGGGCTAGTGTCAAGGCTGTCAAACTATAAACAGGAAATAGATCCAGGGAGAAAACAATTACTGATGAAAGGAAGATATTTTTCAGGTCCCGTATTTAATTGATTAATGAGGATTCATATGTGATTAGTGTTGAGTTTGTTGAGACAATGAGAGGAATATATAAACAGTGACAGTAGTGAGAAAGAGCCGACCTATCTCATATAAACTTAAGAAGTGAGATATTTCAACCCTAATTTAAAAATACTTAGCTGATAACAGAAAGAAGACTGCGTGCTTACTACAGAACAGATTTCCCCAGATTTTTCATGCGATAAAATGTCAGAAATTTTCCTACTCGATTATCATAAATTTTTTGGTGATAAAAACTTACAGAAAAATAATTGCTGACGTCTGGCGGTAACGTGATATTATAAACAACCAGTGAGAAATTGAATGTATTCGTTAGCGGGATACAACGAGTTACATTCGTTAAAGTTTTACCGGAATAAAACTTGGTATTATTCGAATCATAAACAAGAGACCTGGAAATATATACAATAATTACAATCATTAGTTTGAGATGAGGACGGAATGGGGAGTGGGAGGGGGAGAGAGGGGGGGATTCTTACCCGTGTAAAACTGTAGCTCTAAATGGAACGATTAATTTTGCCTCTTCATTTTTAGTCTTGATGATTATATCTCCTCTCCATTGGTGCGCGTGCAAAGCTTTGGCAGCTGAAATAAATCGAACAAATATTCCACTGAAAACTGACAGAAATTCATCATTTATTATTTGTGGATATTTCGTACTGATTCCCGGACGAGATGTCGCTCATTTATCAACATGAACTTCATAACGAGCATTCGTTGTATGCAACCCTGGATTATAGAATATTTTACCAAATGACGTAAGATTGCCTGACAGCATTGACTAATTCAAAATAAATCTACGAACACGGCTGTTTTGCAAGTAGCGTCTGAGCATGGCCAAAAGCATGGCCATAACATGGAAGGATGCTTCACATTTCTATATCACAGTTAGCATTAGATGTGAGGGCTAGGATTAAGCTGAAATTCTGTCAGTTTGAGCAGAGATTCTCTCTGTTTGAGCTGAGATTCTCTCTGTTTGAGCCGAGATTCTCTCTGTTTGAGCCGAGATTCTCTAGGTTTGAGTCGAGATTCTCTCTCTGAGCTGAGATTCTCTCTGTTTGAGCTGAGATTCTCTCTGTTTGAGCTGAGATTCTCTAGGTTTGAGCCGAGATTCTCTCTGTTTGAGCTGAGATTCTCTAGGTTTGAGCCGAGATTCTCTCTGTTTGAGCTGAGATTCTCTCTGTTTGAGCCGAGATTCTCTCTGTTTGAGCCGAGATTCTCTCTGAGCTGAGATTCTCTCTGAGCTGAGATTCTCTCTGTTTGAGCTGAGATTCTCAGTTTGAGCAGAGATTCTCTCAATTTATACCTGTTAATGTAACTAGTGCTACTGGTGTACGCCGTAAAACGCCTGGTAATAACTTCACCGGTCTAAAATCCACTGTAACAGCTGGGTTACTCTCATTTACTGATACACTCTACAATTAGAATTACGTAAAATTATAATACATTTTCACTAATCCGGTGTTTATAGATAATCGTGATCAAACGAGTCTATGTTGAAACGATAATCAGGACGGCCATTTTCCGCCCATTTACAAAATTCCCTGAGTTTTCACAGATTTTTTTTCTAGATTTATCTGATTCCCCGAGTTTTCCAGGTTTCCAAGGTCAGTGGCCACCGTGATAATTATCCCACACAATACAGAAATGATAAACCGAGTTTAAACGTCGAAATGTTTCCTAAACTTACCGTTATATGAATCGGTTTCGTGCCGGAATTGATGAGATTTAATCGTAACGCTTTCGGTCCGTCCAACGTACGTAGAATATCAAAATCTAACACATCTACCGGTGAATATATACCTGGAACTAAATACAACAAATAACTATACACTTACTGCAGCAGACAGGGAGGGAGGGGGGTTGTTACACGGGGTTCTATGATTGAGACTTCAGAGAATCCCTAGGGTTAGGGTTCAAAGTTCAACAGTTTTCAGATAAGTTTGAATCTTAGTTAATCGCTGCCAGCTATGAATATATACTTGTACCTCCGGTTCTGTCACCAGTGACACTACAAATATATATATTCATACCTGACTTATTTACAGTTAGATATTTGCTCTCAGCCACACGGGAATGACACAGTTCCTGATTGGCTGAACAAATTCAGCATCATTCTCATTGGTCATTTCAAGCAAAGGCTGACTATGAAACAACTCCACTGCCAATGTACGAATATATTTGTAGTGACAATTGGGGGCGCCACCACCCAATCAAGCTGGCGGTGAATGTGTAAATCGTGATGAGGGTGGATTGTGGAACCGGTATATTACCTGATGATACTTCCACTTCGACAGGTAGAACAAGTGTTTCTGTCGGATCGTCAGTTTTATTAGTTTTTATACGTATGAACGCTGTATGATTATTCGCATTCCTTCCGACGAAACTTGCTTTCATCACAGTTTTAGTTTCATACGGAGGAATCTCCTAAAAAACAACAATACACGTGACGTGTCTGAGGCTTGATGAAGAAAACGGCGTCTGGCTCAAATCTCAAACTTACCCATAACTTTTTAGGAGCTTCTTTTTCACCCGAAGGTAATTCTAAATGTAGGTCACCTCCACTAGAGTACATTTCAACCACCTACGCACAAACACAGGATTATATAATGAGAATTCTTAATCTAAATGTGACATGGATGAACTCAGAAACAAGACCTCAAATCAGCGAATTTTACAATGAATATACCTCAAATTGAGGGGAGAATATCCCTCAAATTGAGGGGAGAATATACCTCAAATTAAGGGGAGAATATACCTCAAATTGAGGGGAGAATATACCTCAAATTAAAGGGAGAATATACCTCAAATTGAGGGGAGAATATACCTGACAATGAGGGGAGAATGATTTGTAACTGGGTATCCTGTGAGGTCAGTAGGTTTATTATTATTTACCTGTAACGAGGTTCCATGTGGATTGTGCATGTTTATTAGTGGCGAGAAACTACTATTTAATGGAACTTTAGCTCCTAAAAACGGCTGTAACCGGTATGGGTTCGGAGTACCGATACCAAACACCTGCAAAATACAAATAAACAAACACTATCAGTATCACTCTATTCAACACCTTCAATTCACATTAGCGGCGGCCAGTTACGCAGTCATGGTTTATATTCAAACCCAGTCTAAGATGATTAAAATCAAATTAACAATTTAAGATCAGTTTTAAGATTAAAAATCACTTTAGGATTGCGCTATCGGGGCCAGAACCAGAAATAAGTCTTTGAAACGGTTTATCGAAATAAAAATCAAACATTTGGGATGACTAGTTCAATAATTTTCAGATATGGCTCCCTAAACATCGAGTTTAAATTTCATTAAAAATGAACTGATTTTCACAATGAATAACCCAGTGTTTTGTAGCGCCATCTGGCGGTGCGTGCCGGTACTGAATTGCAGTAAAGCGACTATTTTACCTGATATCTAAAAGTGCCTTGTGATGTATGAATATACAATGTATTTTCTACATTGCCGACTTGACGCGCTAGAAATACCACATCAAACGATGTATTAGCACCTGGTGGTACGATCTACAATTAAAACACAAACAAACACTTTCATTATTATAACGCTTTCAAATAATTCTGCTGATTCAAAATTTATAACGGAAACATTTTCTTTTTTTTTACAATAAACATCATCTCGAGTAGATTATCAATACATATATAACATGCCTGGGAACCATGAATGAGTTCTCAGTAATTCTATTATCTTTATATTAGTTCATGGAAACGACGTGTTGAATAAAGAGAGATAGGGGGGAAATAATAGTAATTTATTAAAACTTCCTGGTTCGTTTAAATACAGTGTGTGCAGCACGCGGTGCTACGGGTAAACTGTATCGGATAACGCGGTGCTACGGGTAAACTGTATCGGATAATCTATTGAAATCACTTCCTAAATGTTTTGAATACATGAATATCATAAATTATCATCATCTGTGTTTTTTAAAATGAATTTAATGCACGTGAATTTCACACTATTCGTCTCTATCAAACACCAGTCACGTACGGATCAAAATTTACACCATGTTTTTTTTTTTTATTTGCGAGTGTGTGATAGATCAGAGATCAACGTGTCATCTGCGGAGACTGCACTTAGTAAATTGAATTGGAAAAACAAAATTGACACTAAAAATAGCGGAGACTTCAGTAATGTGATGATTTAACCCCTTAAACTACGAACGTCGTAGAATTGTGGCGAGCCGGAGTCGCGGAATCCGGGTCAAATAATTAAAACA
The DNA here is from genome assembly GCF_964204645.1 of Tubulanus polymorphus. Classification (NCBI taxonomy): domain Eukaryota; kingdom Metazoa; phylum Nemertea; class Palaeonemertea; order Tubulaniformes; family Tubulanidae; genus Tubulanus; species Tubulanus polymorphus. The sequence goes on from NC_134029.1 coordinate 24,557,265, forward strand.
ATTTAAATTAAAACAAAAGCGCTTTCTTTTGATCGGGCCTTATTTATTACAACTCCGAGATGAAAATAACTAGAAATACTATTTCTTAATTCCGACTACCATCGGAATGAGCCATGACCTGGCGCCACCATCCGGTCAACCACGCGAACTGGTGAACGTTACGCCATATTTCATAGAAAATCAGAACTAAGTTTGTCTCATGTGCGTACATAGACTTAAATATTTAGTACATTGAATTGGAAATACAAATTTGGGATTCGAAAATAGGGATGACTTCAGTAAAGTGAGACGACTCATCCAAATGTTTGATGATATGTATCAATGATTTTAAGGGGCATCGCGAGTAACGTTTCAATCCATACCTTATCTTGGAAGAATGAACAGTGAAAATGCACCGTGCTTCCCGATATTGACAATAGGTGGAGACTGTTCTCTGTATCTGTATTTATTAATAGAACCTGCTCCATTTTAGGCATTCCGACCGCCCTGAAACAAAATCAAGACTCTAAGAGATATCCGAGATAGACTTATATTCGCTATATCGAATCTATCTTAAAGATTGAAATAAAATTCTGATAAATCAATTTAGGAAGCAATACTCACTGTTGATGGAAGTCTAGTAAAGGTGGTTGAAATTTTATAGGATTTGACAGTGAATTTCCATCATACTGGTTACTGAAAAATATCATTAACAAGAAAATTAACTTGAAAGTTTATTGAAGCCTTGAAAAATAACGTATATTACTTAATATCGTCGACTATGGATAATGTATTATAGATTATAAGGATCAATAATTCGAATATATCGATATTTGAATGGAATTGATATACTGATGACGTAGTGCACATACTCTCAAAAACAATCATCAAAATTTATCAAAATCAAAATAACACTAATCAAATATATCTAGTTAGAAAAAAAAACCGCCAAAATTCACAATTGTAATAGTTATTTTGAGACATCAGTATTGATGACTTAATGCACATTAAATAATACATCAATGTATATATGATAAACATTACTGTAACGGTTTTTACAGGTTTTTACAGGCGTCAAAATTGAGACAAGACGATGAACAGGAACCAGACACACAGCCACGTGTTAGAACCTTACTACATTATCACCTTTATAGAGTAATGTATAATCAATTGATATCTATTCGCGATAGGAAACAGAGAGAGAGAGAGAGAGATGGGAGGGAGTAGGGTGGAGACTGGTAGAGCTATTAGTGGACATCTATATAAACTACTGACATAACAGTCTTAACAATCAGTATCAAACTATCAGTGTAACACATCACATCACATCATAGCTGTGAGGGGGAGAATCTACCTCTCAATGAGGGGAGAATAAACCTCAAACTGAGGGGAGAATATACCTCAAACTGAGGGTAGAATATACCTCACAATGAGGGGAGAATATACCTCAAACTGAGGGGAGAATATACCTCACAATGAGGGGAGAATATACCTCACAATGAGGGGAGAATATACCTCATACTGAGGGGAGAATCACACAGCTCTTGAGGAGACAGCGAACTAGCTGGAGGCGAATTCCAACATTGCTCCAATCATGGAATTAAAACGTCCATGCTCAAATACAGTCACTCTTGACATTGACTGTAAAATCATGATTACGATATGTATAAGTGTATATGATACTGATAATGATTTATTTTTAATGTCTATTGAAATGATAGCCGATTGTAGCTGAATTCAAAAACTACCACATTCAGAAAATTCAAATAGAATCCGAAATATCATATTTCAGATCTGATAATATCATATTCCTCAGATGCGAGTGATTAATAATTTGTCAGGTAGATGAATAGTGAAGTGGCCAGCAGCCGCAGCAGCAGCAGCAGCAGCAGCAGGCAGGGTACGTGTCATGTATGGAAGCCTCGTTTTGTTACCGCAGCAAAGGTTTTACATCAGTATTGAGATGAGCTTGCTGTTACTATGGAAACATTAGTAGACTATTGACTAGTGTACGCAGAGACCAGAGAGAGAGAGACCAAGGAGAGACTGGGGAATGAGAAAGACCAACGAGACGGGAAAAAGACCAGAGAAAGAAGACAAAGAGAGAGAGACCAGAGAGAGAGAATCTTTGTTCCACATTGCTCAGAATTTGACTCAAAAGACAGTGGAAGTGGACAAATTTGTCAAACCAGATCCAAGATTCACAGTAAGATACTGGGATTCAGAACTGACAATACTGTGGAACTGGATCCAAGATTCACAGTAAGATACTGGGATTCAGAACTGACAATACTGTGGAACTGGATCCAAGATTCGCAGTGAGATACTGGGATTCATAACTGACAATACTGTGGAACTGGATCCAAGATTCACAGTGAGATACTGGGATTCAGAACTGACAATACTGTGGAACTGGATCCAAGATTCGCAGTGAGATACTGGGATTCATAACTGACAATACTGTGGAACTGGATCCAAGATTCACAGTGAGATACTGGGATTCAGAACTGACAATACTGTGGAACTGGATCCAAGATTCACAGTGAGATACTGGGATTCATAACTGACAATACTGTGGAACTGGATCCAAGATTCACAGTGAGATACTGGGATTCAGAACTGACAATACTGTGGAACTGGATCCAAGATTCGCAGTGAGATACTGGGATTCAGAACTGACAATACTGTGGAACTGGATCCAAGATTCACAGTGAGATACTGGGATTCATAACTGACAATACTGTGGAACTGGATCCAAGATTCACAGTGAGATACTGGGATTCAAAACTGACAATACTGTGGAACTGGATCCAATACCGAGATTCAGAGGAGAGTTGAAGATAGAGGAGACCTTACTAATCAAGACCTAATTTACATTTTAAACAGCCAGGTACCCATATATATATATATATTATATATATCTGCATATAAACTCAGCTTCAAATAATGAATTTTGACAACATTGAGGCAGCAGCAGGAAGTATTTATAATTGGAAATAGATATGATTCTCCTTTGAATAAACCAGTGAGAATTAAACTCTATATATCCATATGACACGAGAACCACAAACTCGTCAAACCCGTTAAATCTGGGTCGGCTGTATCCGGATTTTGGGTCTAATCCTGGACAATATTTCCTGTCCACTTGTTCATCAATACACAAGGAAATGATTTTTAATCCCTGGTAAACAGGATGAATTTTGTTGATCCGAATTAAGCGGATTCTTCCCTAGTGACAAAATACTAACTCAAAGAGAAACCAGACTCAAATTTGTGAAACTTACTTTAAATCAGGGAATGGATCATCTGAAATAACCTACAAATAAAACCAAACAAACATTCAATATACATTTGAATACTCTAATATTTAATTAGTAGTTTAACTACACTAGGTCAATTGTGAATGAAGAATCTATTATTCATAATTCTGAAGCTAGACTTGTCCAAAAATAGTGTCCATGAAATACAATACAATTCAAACAAACATGATTGGTTTATTACTACGGCAACATCATATTACTAGACTGGAATCTTTTTAAAATATTGACATTTAGAATTTAATAGCCATAGATTTGAAAATAAACTAATCGTTAAGCAGGGCTCAGTAATTTAGATATTAGTGATGTTGATTATAAGGAGTTGTTTATAGTGGTAGATTAAAGTAAAGAAGTGAGTCAGCTTGTATATAACAGCTGTGACACACTAGTCAGTCCTCTCTAACCATTCCATACCTTAACTCAATAATAACAGTGAACTGTATTCTATATCTGCGAGAAGAGATGAAACTGCTGCATGCAGTGTTTGAAACATGCACGTCTCCCGAGATACTCTTGCATGGAGGGTTGGTGACACTGGTAGGATCCAGTGATACGTGTCAATAACAGAGAGTCAGTGACACTCATAAGATCCTGTCAATCACAGGGAATCAGTAATACCTGTAGTGGTCAGTAACACTCACAGGGAATCAGTAATACCTGCAGTGGTCAGTGACACTCACAGGGAATCAGTAATACCTGCAGTGGTCAGTGACACTCACAGGGAATCGGTGATACCTGTAGTGGTCAGTGACACTCACAGGGAATCAGTAATACCTGTAGTGGTCAGTGACACTCACAGGGAATCGGTGATACCTGTAGTGGTCAGTGACACTCACAGGGAATCGGTGATACCTGTAGTGGTCAGTGACACTCACAGGGAATCGGTAATACCTGTAGTGGTCAGTGAAACTCGTAGGGAGGGTCAGTAACACTCGTAGGGAGGGTCAGTAACACTCGTAGGAAGGGTCAGTGACACTCGTAGGAAGGGTCAGTAACACTCGTAGGAAGGGTCAGTAACACTCGTAGGAAGGGTCAGTAACACTCGTAGGAAGGGTCAGTAACACTCGTAGGAAGGGTCAGTAACACTCGTAGGGAGGGTCAGTAACACTCGTAGGGAGGGTCAGTAACACTCGTAGGAAGGGTCAGTAACACTCGTAGGAAGGGTCAGTGACACTCGTAGGGAGGGTCAGTGACACTCGTAGGAAGGGTCAGTAACACTCGTAGGAAGGGTCAGTAACACTCGTAGGAAGGGTCAGTAACACTCGTAGGAGGGGTCAGTAACACTCGTAGAAGGGTCAGTAAGTAAATCTCACCTGTAATGGAACTTCATCCATCATATATTTCAATTCATTATTATCTGTCTGAATAAAAGCTGAAAAGGAAAAAAAAAATTAATTCATTGACTGTGTGCGACAGAGAGATCCATCACAAATAAAACTCCATGAATGACATCATTAGCTAGTACAGGTCCTAATACTGGCCCGTAACGTCCTGCGTAGGGCCCTACTACTGGCCCGTAACGTCCTGCGTAGGCCCTACTACTGGCCCGTAACGTCCTGCGTAGGGTCCTACAACTGGCCCGTAACGTCCTGCGTAGGGCCCTACTACTGGCCCGTAACATCCTGCGTAAGGCCTGGTAATAACAATATCAGACTGGTTCTCCTCACTGATTGACACTCAGTCTTACTGAGTTTGTTTTTTATTTCTATATTTAGCGCATGATCTAAAAACTAATTCAACTATAGCTGTAGACATAGGACTTGTATTGCACAATATAAATCAGCCTGAATTGTATCCATGTAATTCATGTTTACGGCCACAAATAAAAACAAAAAAATTGACTTGAAAGTTTATTGACGCCTTGAGTAACAACAATTGCTTAATATTGTTGACAATAATATTATAGCTTACATAATATCAAGGATAAATGAAGTTATTTTGGAATGAATATATCGGTAATTGAATTGAATTGACCGGTAACTAGTCTAGCCGCCGCGATATATCGATGTGGTAGTAGGGCCTAGTGCACATCCTCTCAAAAATAATTATCAAAATTTATCAGATATTAAATAAGATTTGTGAAATTACAAAATAATGCCAAAATTCACATTGAAATGCCAATATTGATGACATAGATGATAGTGCAAGTGAACTCAATGCGCATACATTGATACTTAGTAAACCACGTATCAATATATATATATACACGGTCAAAAATATGTTTAGCAAAATGAATCTAAGAATCCAGGATTCAAATCTCTGTAACAACTGATTAAACAATCAACGATATGAGGGCCTACAGGTATCGACTGTCCTGGTGGATTGTCCAGCAGCAGGTGACGACAGACATTTGACATTGACAACAGTGCAGCACTGTCAACTGATACACAGCCAACCACAGTGATTATTTCTGTCAAACTGACTTGACAGTTCAGTTGTCAAAGATGTTGTGTAAAGAGGGTCATTTATTGGCTGGAGGCAATTAAAAAACTCATCTTTAAATGCTAAATATTCAACACTCAACAGAGTAATGACAGACTAAAGCGGTAAATTTTGCCTGGGTAGAAGTTAACATTTTTGAGTAGTTAATTTCTTCCAGTGAGCCCTCCTCTCCTCGTCACCAGCAATCTTACTAATTAAACAATCTCATACCTTGTCCGGGACTTTCTAATCCATTTACGTGCGTAGTTTTGAAGTATAAAATGTTAGCTATGAGTAAAATAAACGATAATTCCAGGTTGCTCATCGTAGAGCTGGTCTTCCTGTGCTGCTGTATATTCGCCATGCTGTTGTAATAATGATCATCACAACACACTGAACAGAAAATACGTCATTAGTTTCACACTCTACACCGAAACCAGTCTCAATATCCAACCGCTTATAGATATCACTCAACGTATCGGAATATTTCATATAAATCGCTCGTGGATGAATAAAAAATGAACTTCGATTTAATTTTATTTATTCAGAATATTAAATACGAAAATAATATATGCAGTGCGCGGATTACAGGTCGGTCGTGCAACCTGAGCAACGTGTTGAGAAATGGGTAGCTCCGAAAATATCCGAATCGGGGCACCCTGATAGAACCCTCGTTACAACAAACTAATTGTATAAAACGACTGGTTGTGACTAGTAAATAGGAAAGTGCTGAGATTTTGATAAATCGTTTTTAAAATAGTAAATTAATAATTTGGAATAAAAACTGGATTGAATTGTACATTAACAGGTTTTCAGTAATATGATACGGACATCAGCCCCGCCGACTCGACTAGAGGAGGTTCGAATCCCAATCAGTGTAACAATCTGACGCATTTTCACTTGCTAACTATTATTCTGTCAATCTGAGAAATAGATTGTGAAGGTGAGGTTTATATAGATTCATCTATTTTGTTAGACATCTTAAAAACAGTTGTATATAGATATACACAAAAACTAGTTCACGCCTCACCCTCTAGGTGGAAGCACCGTACGGTTTGGAAATAATTACCCTACGAACCGGCGGGCCGGGCACTTACAGTTGAGTTTCATAGGTAATTAACTTCATCTTACAGAATAATGACATCAGTTCTGTTGGGTTTATGCGACGCTATTGTTGGTGAAACTGACAATCTAGATGCGAAAATTAACAAGATCGGAGGAAAACCAGTGAGTATTTGAGATCTCCCCACTTTCCCCCGCCCTCAGCTGAATGGACCATTCAATGGTGCTTGTATTGTAGTGTAACGTTTGTATATTTCAGGATTGGTATAATTTGAATACTGGTATCACTGAGTCGTTTGCTCCACGCTGTACTCACTGCAATAAGGCACTGATTCTAGTCCTACAACTTTATTGTCCTTTAGATTTATCTGAATACCACAGGACGTTGTATATATTCGTGTGTCCCTCAAAAATCTGTTCAAACCAACAATATGGGTAAGATTCAACAGCCAGGCCAGTAACCATCCCTGTCTCAGCCTGTAACCAGCCCTGTCTTAGCCCCGCCTGAGCCAGTGAATGGCTATGCCCGTTTCAGCCTGGCCCAGCCAGCATTAATTATTACATTCCTACTTACACTGCTCTTCAGACTACTTAAATTTTCTTTAGGTGGAAAGTATTTCGATGCCAAGTAAAAGATCATAATTTCAAACTGAAGGAAAAAGAAGATTTACCAGTAAAGAAATCAACTGATTTATGGTGCGATGGATCAGATGATTGGGGTGATTCAGAGTGGGGAACCCAGCGCGATGGATCAGATGATTGGGGCGATTCGGAATGGGGAACCACTACATCCGCTGTAGATCAACAGACTATCATCAGTTATGCCAGTATTACTAGTAAATCAATAACAGGAAATCAGGATGAGGATATCAATGACAAACTATCTGGAATGGCAATCACTGATGAAGATGACGAACCAACAACATCAGCAGAAGCAGCAGTTACCGAATGTATTCCTGAAGATATGATGAATATTGAACAAGCTGCGTCAGTGTTAAATGTATTGAAATCATCGACACCAGAAACTGAAATGAAGGTAAAACTAAGAATCGATTTAAACCACTAATAACAGTAGAATGTTACAGCGCTGATCAGTGCTTCGTACAAACACTATCGTTATTGGTCACTTGTGTAGAATTTATCAATGTTTTTCCTACATTTGAATTTACTGATAGGACGTAGATGATGAACTAGTGTCGTATTATATCAATGCAATTGAGGAACCGACAGACACCAATTCATCGACAACTGATAATAAACATATCACTGATTTACTCAGGGAATATTCACACAGAGAAGGGGTTAATGTCAGTGAATTATTGAACCCACAATCTGACAAGTAAGTTAAATCATTACCGGGTTAGTATTTAGTTAGCGACTGGATTTCATATGAAATATTTTCCTCAGATTTCAGGGAAGTTCGGCAGAGAAATACGAGAAACCATCATTTAATCACGGAGATGAAATATTTCACAAGTTCACTAGAAGAATGTCCCGATTTCCACAACAGTGTTTAAGGTATACAACACTCAGTCATTAGTTTAGTTAGTTACCTTATCGTTGGTGGTAAGCTCTTATAATCGGATGGGCTTATGTGGGTTGTGAAAATATCCATTCTAAACTAAACCACCAGACAGGATACTACCATTCATTCAGACAATGAATTTGTCATTCAGCCAATAAGTCAGTATGGCAGTAAGAATGTGATTATTATTTTCAGATATTCATGGAATGGTGATCCTTTACTTATACATAAACACTTTACTCCTCAACAAACAACGTGCAAGTATTGTAACAGTAAACAGGTTTACGAGATGCAGTTGATGCCAGGTCTTATTCAGTTTCTCAAATATCAAACTTTTAATGGTCAGTATTTTAGGATTTGTCTAATGCTCCGAATTCATTAATTCGTTTCCACCAACTATGATTTTCTACTGCATCTAAAATCAGGGGTAGCTTTATCGATTTTGTAATCTATGTATTGATATGAATCTATGTACTGAATACTATTGCTGTGGAAAAGAATTCGGCCTTTAAATATCGTGTCATATTCAATCATTGTATAAACTAATGCAATAGCTACGGACACATAATTTTCAAATGGTCCAACTTAATTCCATTGGCAAAAGTTTGAAGTTCTGGACCCAGTTCCACAGTTCTGAGTTAAATTTGTCTCAAGAATTAAAACACTGAAAAAGAACTAACTTTAACTCTGAGTTAACTCTAATAACTGTCAACTGTGGAACTGGATCCTTGGCGAAAAAAAAATCATCAGTGGTTTCCGCGAGTATTATTCTAGCGTCTATTATTTATTGTTCTATTTACAGGTGACTCTGCTGCTGCTGCTGCTGCTGCTGCTGTCGTCGTGGAGTTTGGTACTGTGTTGATTTATACATGTATGAATAGCTGTTGGAGCGAAACGGATTCAGTTAAAGAAGAGACTTGTTTATTACAACTCGATCCAGATCAACATTTGTTTAAAACGTGAGACGTGGAAATAAAAATGCCTCGATATTTTACTTGAACTTCGACTCTCTCGTTTTCTTTCACTCGATAGGAATGAAAAATATCAAATACAAAACAAATAACAAACAACTACTTAAATCATTTTACTTACGATAATGTATATATAATATATAGTATGTATATAAATTTATTGTCAAAAAGACATTTGTACAAATATTATGAAGTTTGGTACATGTTTAAAATAGCATTAGAATAATTGATCAAAGGCAATAGAGTTTTCTGACAAAATATACATCGTAAATAGAATACAATATTTAAAAGCATTTTTATAAATCATAGGGAATGGACTTAGAGGAAAGGGAGATATCAGTAGTATAAAGTGCAGGTCTGGTAAAAGCTTTAGGATAAAGATAAAGCTGTGTATAATAATAATAATAATAATAATACAATATTTGATTGGCAGCGAATCAGAGATTGTCATGATTTAAACGTCTCGTCTTGTTCCGTATAAAGCTGATAAAACTCCTTGAGCGACAATATCGGGGAAACCACCTGAAATATATCAAATTATAAACATGCCACCTCTCTTATTTACTACTAATTCATGATGTGTTCATGAAGTACTTACGCTAAAGATATATACGGGACCCTCATGAATATACAGGGCTGTACCTGGCATTTGAATTTTTTGGGGGCTGAGATACCCAAAAAAGGGCTGTTGAATATAATATAACAATAATATTTACAGAGACGGCACTTTTCCCAAATTTCTGGGGGCACCCGCTAAATATAGCCCTGGTTAACCTCGCCTACCGGGACTCGCAAAATTGGTCCTAGGTCGGCAAATTCCAATAAGTCAAAAAAATGATTTGGTTTTTGTCTGAGCTTGTCAAAAGTCTGAGTTGACTATGTGCGAGTAAGGGATACAATGTACTTCACTAAAAACCTGTGTTTAATTTGGTACCTTTATTATCATTTTGTATATTGTGCAGTGATATATTAATGACCGGCTGGTGAGAAAGTTCCTCTTCTTCTGATTCATATTCATCTTCTAACGATCTGAGAAATAAAACACGACATCGTTCTTTACGGAATTAAATTCATCGCAGTCGATGAAATAAAATAGAAAATTCAATCTCTTACTCGGTGCTATCTTCTGTCATATAAATCATCGATTCAATTCCTAGAAACATCAATAAAGATTTAGGAACTGTTCCTTTATCTACGATACCCTGAAAATAATAGCATCGATTTCACATTTTCATAAACGCACAGCTCTCAATCGTTTAACATCGTTTAAAGTTTTTTACCTGTAAATAATTTTCAAAGCCTTGACGTCTTTGTTCGAGGATTTTAGGGTGATATTTGAGAACGTGTTTGGGAGGAAATTCTGGTGTTTTTATGATTTTCTTCAACTGCAAAATAAACGGCAGCGTAAACAGGAGGGTGAGGATGACAAGGCCGAGACGAAGGGGACACAACAGCTACAGTATCTGCTGTATCGTATAAAGCTGATTTCTATCAAATACCTTTTTATGAACTTCTTCAAATTCACTGTATCTTTTCTCAATTACGTGACATCTTCCAGATAGATAAACTTGTATACGAAATACCTAAAACATTTATTCACCGATAGATAGACAGAACATAGAGATAGGACAGGTTAGTCTAGTACCTAGCAGTCGTGGGAACCGGTAAAAACGACTGGTATTCAGACTAAGGACAGGTGGCTTGTTGAGATCCGGCAGAGTATAGAGAATATTCATCATTCGTCATCCAGAATCTTCATCATTAGACGTTCATCGAAGCCCCAGATTTTGAGTCAGAGTAACAAAATAAAATAGAATCATGACTCACAGATGACCAGTGATGACTCCTCCGCAAAAATTATATTTTCAACTCATTGACAATCATTGATTTAAAATTAGGGCCTCAAATCATGAGTAATTAAATGTACAAAACTGACCGTGTAACTCGATCTGGAATCCTCTAATCTCCTGGAACTAGGTACAGAAACTCTGATCATTGTCGACCATAAAAACAAACAAATACTTCGGAACTGAAATTATAAACACTGCTGTTGTCCGTCCACCATTTTAATTAGGTCACATGATCAACGTGCCGGGCATGTAAATGTACAGCCGGGATAGATTTCTATATCCACCACTCAGCTGGGATTCGAACCCAATAGTCTCACACGGGGTGGATGTTGTGAAGTCAGGCTGTATTTATAATAGGGCGGAGCAGCGGGAATTTTAACTAACTATTCGAGCATGCGCAGTGTGATGGGGATGGTTGAAATAAAAGGAGAAATAAAAAAATGACGCCGATCCTATCGGGCGCAATATTTATCGAAAGCAGCCCTACATATCCCATCGGCCGAGATGATAATGGAATTTCAAGAAAATTCGATCGTTAGGCGCGCGCTTGGACACTCATTGAAACCCGTGTGTCCAGTAAGTCTGTCCTAAACTTAAAGCTAAAAAATGATAATCAATTGTTTGGCACAGCGCCGAGGGCGATTTATTTGGCCTGAAAAATATAGAAGCCTCCCAGGTGCATTTCCTGAATTCAACCAGTAAAATTTAACATTCAGCAACTCCTAAGAGTTACTACTGATTTTTTTCCAGAGTCTGGAATCACATTGTTAAAAGATTCCGCTTGGCCCTGCCGTAACGCTACGAATAAACAACCGATTCAATATCTCACAGTGCACGGTTTCATAGAGCGCTACTGGGGTCAATCACCCAGTGGCCAGTGTTCCGTCAGATAAAACGAATTGAATTCAACGGTTTATTTTCAATATTGGACGCTAAAAGATTTGTACAATAACAGTAGAGCAGCAGTGACACGTGTGTAGATATAACTGTATTTCAGTCTGTACTTACAGGACTCGCCGAATATAATCTAAATGACGTGTTTATGGTTCAATGATTTTACTATTCAAACAACAGTGGGCTTCGTTTTAGATCTATAACTATATACAAATTAGGCCATTTACATATATCACAGCATACCATCCAAAATAGGACCGGAACACGACGAGTTTTTTCAGAAGGTAAGATACTACTATGATTACTGAAAATAAATTCATGTTTTGCAGATATTTTTTTCAAATTTGGGTCATGCTCAAGGACTAACGAGGGCTGGTTCCATAGTCATGACTTAGACTTCAGACCGGTCTAAGACCATCTCAGTTCTATAGCCAATCTCGACTTAAGATCAATCTTTAAATTCAAGACCGCTTTTGGAAAGTTTCGACTATGGAACTGGCCCCCAATGACATACTGCAAAGCTTTTGATTTAAGATTTAAGGCTTAGATTTAAGATTCAAGGCTTAAGATCAGTTTGTCTTAGTTGAATTCAAACTACCTAGCCATCTAACTCTAAACCAGTTGTTGCCATTGTGCATTGGGCCCAGTAGTAGGATTGTAGCCCTAGTTTTGTAACCGTCGTAAGCTATAGATACCGGTAAATATGGGTTCGAAGGAACCCGGTTATAAAAGCATTATTTTCTGTAGCCCGATCCACGCAATAAACAGTGGCTCGCCTGGGATTAAAAAGCTATAAAGTTCACGCTTCACAAACATTTCTATTCAGAGTAGATATTTTTATAGAGCTCATAATACGGTAAAATATCATTATTTATTACGTGGTATTTTATTCATTGATTGAACAACAAGTTATCGACAATTAATCGGTTTTTGGCGTTGAACGAATTCTTTAAGGCGCTCACGTGTTGTTTGAATTGTGTCTGGCAGGAATAAAATGTTGAATGTCAATGTTTAATACCGATATAATACAACACAATACAATATAGGCCTAATACACCTTGCAGTACTAGTACTATATATCTCTTGTTCGCTTTGTTTGGGCGAATTTTTGTTTTTGTGCATCGGCGGTTTCTGAACTGCAGGGTACTGTTGGGTCTCCGAACTGCTGTGTTCAGTCAGAAAAACTTAATTATTTTCCCGGTAAAAACTGCAAAAGAGTAAAATCAAAGATTTAGCTTGTGAAGTTGTTGATTTGTTTATAGAGTTCTGTGAGCCGGAGCCGGTGATGATGTGGCAATCTGAGGGTGAATTGTTATGTTGGGGCTGCGGTGAATTTGGGCAACACGGACATCCACAAAGCGGCACCGTAGCAGCTGAAAACAGCCACGTTTCAGGATTAACTGATAAACGGATTAGGATTATCGCGTGTGGAGGCAGTCATACTATCGCTGTTACGGGTAAGTTTAACTCGTTTATCATTTATCTGATATTTCAACGATCAATTCGTCCTGTGACGTCACAACAAAAATCTTTAGCGTGAAAACAGTCGAATAGAGATTATCCTAATTTTTAAAGAAATATCGCGAGGTTTTCATAGCTATCAGGTATAGGATAGTTAGTTTCCTAATTTTCTGATGATTTTGTTGTGTGGCGGTAAAGATGCTCTAGGAGATGCTGCCTCGTGGTGTTAGATACAGACACTAATAGCAGCATGTTCCAGCCGCATCCTACCTACTCGTGCCATCTATCGCTTTATTCAGGAACAGGAATTAAACACAGGTCAGTTTTAATGTTATAGACTTGTTAAGTATTGTTTGACACATGGGCACTGTTTATACAGCAGGTCATTTGAGGGAGTGGGAGCCTGGTGGAGGGGCAGGTCGCGAGAGGGCAGGAGCCTGGTTCTGATTTTGTGGGCGAATGGACAGCGTATCACGATTTGTATCACGATTTTGGTTTTGATGAGAAAAGTGCGAATAAACTTTTTACTGATTCAGAAAATAATCAAAATTTATGGATTATTTTTCAGTTTCGTGTTGTATTTTTATAATGAATCTCACTGAGTCTTTAAAAATGGAAGCTTTAGTTGAATTAGTTGTAATATTTTCGGTTAAATGATCTGTTTGTGTCTCATAAAAACATATTATTCACCACTTCAGAGTTTATACGCATTTATTTGGGTAAACTGAAAATTAGAAAGATTTAAAACGCGTATTTCCAGAAACTTTAGAAACTTTACTACAACAATAAGAAGGAATGATGTGAAACCAGATTGAAAGCGCGCGTGTCTTCAAGACATTTCATATATCAGCAATTTTCTCGAAGATTATTGCGCGATTTGTGAGGATATGCAGACGAGGAAGTGCCGGGGAGGGGGTGAATACGTGCTGGGATCTAGTGAATTCAACCTAATTAAGAAGCGCGCGCTAGAGGCCTTTAATTTACATGTATCTATAATCAGCCGACAAACCACACGTAATTCTAACTGTTTTATTCCATCATCACCAGAATTAATCCACGCACGATCTCGTATCTAAATTGAGCTTATTTTCAGACCGGTAAAAGACCGGTGCGGTCTGCTGCAATTAAACGTGCCATTTCTCTTACTAATTATCCCCCTCCTCATCCGCCTTCTCATCGCTGTTCGCTGAGATTTTTAGCTGTCAGAGAAATAGTTGATTAAAGGGCGGATCACGGACCGCGTTCTGGGGTTCAGTCGACGAATGGCATTTGTTTTTTTTTCACTCTTTCAAGTCATTCGTTTACGACTTATTTTGAACAGAATTTCGGTGAAGTTTCACAAAAAAGTTCAACTCGAATTTTCGGTGTGATCTATATTGGTTAGACTTCATGTTTACAATGAGGACAACAATTAAAACTTAACCGTTTTAGGCTTAAACTTTTTTTCGTGAAACTGGGCCCCTTAAACTCGAGTCTTGGTTGAATTTAAAGCTCAATGAAAAGAGTTGAATATCTATTTCCAAGTCATTAACACGTCGTTAAGTTAGTGCATGGACGTATAATCTAGTTTATACGTCCATGGTTTACCCGACACTAACCATGGACGTATAAACTAGATTATACGTCCATGGGTAAACCGACAGTGGTCAAAATGTTACTTGATTTCACGAGAAAATAAATTCTTCTTTACACGATCGTAAATATTGCTTTAATACCTATGTTTATATATCTCACGTAAATATTTAGTAAGTACGTGTTATTGATATAGAGATATGTTTGTATTTATATGAACTAAATGCTCGTCGTTTATTCACAATATTTCAACCGTGAAATGTATAAGAATATTTTTCTTTCTACACGAGATTAATTCCAGCTTTGAAAAGATTTAATTTCAAATATAAACGAAATTCATTCCTTTGTTTGTGGATTAAATATGCACTAGTTTCTCGTTAGTTTTTATATTTCGCTTTAGACAATTTACGAATAACAGAAACAGATCGAGAGTTGTTTGGATCGTATTTCGTTATCAGCAGTTCTTTTATCATACAATATTCATTCTGTGTGTGTTTTTTAATTAGAAATCTATAATTTCTATATTTAACTCGTGTAATTATGAATAAAAGAAACTCTCCACACACACCACACTGTATCGCGTCTCGTGACTGATGTAATTAAAAACCCTCGTACTTGATTAGATTATTAACTTTTCATAGTTCATGTTACACTTGATAAAAGAATTCTAAGGATTTTCAAATTAGAGTAGTTTCTTTTTTAAACTTAAATGTTAAAATGTTACCGCAGTTTTAATGTCGCTGATCAATTTTCGGCTAAAATGACAGAATGACACGTCAGTTCGTCGTCGTGTTTAATGGGTATTATACGGACTAATGGGCGACGACGGAAAATTGTTTAGAGTCACGAATCAAACTTCAAAAAGCGATAAAAACACCGCGGGTCACACAATACTTTTATTTCGACTACATTTTTCGAGTGCATTTTCATTTCGGATTTAAATTCACCGTCACTGCGGTCGTTTTCGAAATATTCCATGGCTCCGAATAAACGCAGACCGGTAAGGACCCGGAGCAGTCCTAGGTCAGTTTTATCACTCCGACACAGACCCCGGAGCAGTCCTAGGTCAGTGTTATCGTACTGCGCAGTCAGTAATCAGCTCGGTGCAGCCCTGAACAGAATAGTCCTGTATCGCCGTGTTAAGCAGATCCGGTGACCTCAGTGTTGACGGTTTTTCTGATTTAACACGAAGTGTTTGAATTGAGAAGAGATGTTTAAATCGTTGCGGTTTTTTCTTGTATCGATCGCTGATGGGATGAGGAGGGAGGGGAGAGGGAGACGGGGAGGGGGGTATTTACTCTGGTTGATGTGGTTTGATTGAACATCTATAAATCTCTATACTGATTACCACCCATTCTACAGAATAGACCGATCATCCACAACACAAAACGTCAAACTGTTCGGTGTAGATTTGAATTAAGCCGGCTTCATTTTGCCAACTATTGATTTCTAGTTTGATTCCCGATTGATACTTCGTGTCATCAGTACATATTCTAATTCATCCTGATCCTCGCTTGAAATAAGTCATCATTTTATTCCCCGATGTTTTTACTGTGAAGGATCATTTTCTGACAAGAAAATAAAGCCCTCTATAAGTGGCACTCGGCGGGTTGAAGGGTACAACAGACGTGTTCTCTTTTTGGAAATCATGATTATTCTATAAAACCAGATATCATCATTTTTCAAGGATATGAAAATAGCAGATATTTCTACTTAGGCTAATATAAAATAATACCTTGTTTCTCCTAATCGACCGGGCCATTTTATAAACTGCAATAAAATTTGCAATCAGTTCATTTCAATTCGTTGTTACGGTTCTCTTGATCATGATTTAATTAAGAAGTTATATACAGAGTAGATAGGCGACCGCGGCCGGGTCTCACTTGTAAGCTCAACAGTAATGAGATACAAGATATCCATTTTCTAACCTAAAATAAGCAACTAATAATTCTATAAAGGATTAGATTCTTTCACAAAAAGTTACACAATTGTCGGAAAGAAATTATTAGTGCTTGACGTTTTATACAGTTTAAACTGTTTGACACTTTGTACAGTTGTTTAGTGGTTGGACTCGATGTTTCTGATGTGTATCAATCATAATTTAAGTGGCGCAGATAGAAAGTGACCACTGTTCCCTCGAGGTTTCGTCCCCGCTGTTATTTCTGACACGTTACCGAAAAGCAATCCACGCATCAAACGTTCAAGAGAAATTAATCTCCATCTGGCGAATTTTCCTGGATTCTTCGATTTCACATTCTGGCGCCTTCGAAAGTTTTCTATAATCATCTGTGGTTTCATTAATTATGAATGAAAATTGAACGAAGTTCGCAGTCGTGAAGAGAGTGTTCGTTGTAAAATTCTGAAGCAGTTCTTCATTGAACATTTCTTACGAAAGGTTTTTTTATGAGCAAAATTAGAGCAAAAATGTCGAAAATTACCCAAATCGCGGCTCGCTGCTAGCTCGACCACACCCCTAACCCTAGGTCGCCCACGACCCTAACCCTAGATTCGAACCCGGGCCGTTCAGTGTGCCAGTCGGGCATGCTAACCACTAGACCACCGATTCGTAGTGATCTATTGGGTTTGTAAGATTGGCTGGTCAGTGAGTGCGGTGACCGATGACTAGTCAGGTGGTGTACACATCCGCTTTCCAAATCCATTTAATCAGCACCATCGCGATTTTAACTGCAGTTGTTGTTACTAGAATGACTGGTTAAACTCGGAGAGAGGATACCCCCTCCCTCCCCCTCCCCCTACCTCCCCATCCCCTCGATTATACAGCTGCTGCAGTCGTATTACAGTTAGCTGCGGTATTTTTGCACCCGTGAATTAATTCCCAGTTCTGTGCTGTTTGAAGAAGAGACGATTCTGCAGTATCGTTTGGCCGGAAAGAAATCTGCCTGTGTTCTGCGAAGCCTTTTAAATAATCGGTTGTATTCGCGGTATCCGGTGGGCGCTTGTTTGTGGTTAGCCACGACACAAAAGCCTTAGAAAGCGACGTTCTTCGTGTTTAGCGGCGATTGTGAACGACGCGCTGACAATAGAACTAAAGATGATTTGAAGAGAGGGAGAGAGAGAGGGAGAGAGAGGGAGAGAGCGTGTATTCATCAATGCACGTTTCATGGTCTTCATCCCGCAGGCATCGGGACTCTCTGTCTGACAATCCGGGCCCTTCGAGTGACTTTCATGCTTGTTTCAAAACGAGCTGTTTGCGACGCTTCGGAAAGACGACAAAATCCAGTTCCTGCACTAGTTATGAGTTTTCACTATAAATTCAGAGTCAAACTTTAAACCATAAAATGTGGAACTAGGTCAAGAACTGGAACTGGATCCAGAACTGCGGAATTGGATCCAGAACTGCGGAATTGGATCCAGAACTGCGGAATTGCATCCAGAACTGCGGAATTGCATCCAGAACTGCGGAATTGCATCCTGAACACAACTTTCGGTGGATGAAGTATATAGTCTTTTATTACTCTAAATTCAGTTTAGCAGTCATGAGTTTTATCTGAGTCTAATTCAGTTGTGTTGCGAAATGAATTCCTGGTGTGATAGATATATAGTATATGGTATCGTATTGAATCATGAACGTATAAACTGAGTCCATGATTGAACCCGCAGATCAGATCAACTAATGCTCGAATTATATCATTATATTTGTTTCGACTTCGAAAATTGTCATTCAATTCCCCGATAAACTGAATTAGCACCGATCAGTTTCTGCATTATTCTAATTCATTCAGTATTATTTACATCTTGATTCCAGGAATCCTATTTTATATTCGTGTAATGATTATTTCAGTAATACTCGAAGTGAAGCTGATGCTGGAATTAATATTCCAGAAGTGGCATTTACTGTACTTCATATCCGCGAAAAGAACGCTATAAGCTTTTTTAATTTCGCTGCCTTCTTAGAAATATGGCATTTTCCCGGAGGTCATGTGTTCACGCAGTTGTAGTGGTAGGGTGATCTGTGGTATACTCAGCGCGGTTCGGGCAGCTTCAGGGCATGTTTCAGCATCGGGTTCCTGATATCGGATAAACCACAATCCACGCGTCGCTATTCTAAAACAAATCCGATTCTGCGTGAATTTTCTCGCTCAATTAATTAATTTTCTGAATGACCAGCGACAAATTCCCAGTTGTCCGAATCACAGATGGATCGGAATAAACTGACCTGTGGTCAAAGCGGTCACTATCAATTCGCTGATATCAGCTAAAGCTGTCTGCTGATGAAATTAAGGCATTGTTAACAGTAGTCAATATTGGTTGAATTGATTGACGCGTCAGATCCGATACTGTCAAAAGATTTGATGAATTTAGAAATGTTTTTGACACATTTAATCTAGAATTGTCCTTATCCGGAAAAATCGGTAGAAATTCTCGATCGAAAATTGTCGCTCGATTCTGTTTTATCTCGATGAGGAAAATCTAGAAATCTAAAAATAGCTCTTTCTATCTGTCGTCAAGATAACGGGTTTGGCTCGACCGTGAAGGGAGAGGTTACTCTTTCTCACCTCCCTGGCTCGACCGTGGAGGAACCGGAAGAGGCCTCACCTCCCTGGCTCGACCGTGGAGGTACAGGGAGAGGTTACTCTTTCTCACCTCCCTGGCTCGACCGTGGAGGAACCGGAAGAGGCCTCACCTCCCTGGCTCGACCGTGAAGGTACAGGGAGAGGTTACTCTTTCTCACCTCTCTAGCTCGACAGTGGACGTCCAGTCTTTTTTTACTCATCCCTGATAATGAGAAATAGCAGGTGTTTTAACAAAGTGCATGTGTGTTTTATTACTTATTGTTATGAAACGACAGTAAAACGGATCAAGTCTTCATCTGATATTCCTTTATTCAGCTGTTTCTCCATGCGATAGATAGTCTTTAATCTTGATTGAAAAAACGCCACAATATTATGAAGAAAAACTAAGAGCGTTGTTTAGACTCGATTCTACGACCCATTTTCAAAAACTAAGAGAGTAGTGACGTCTAGACTCGATTCTATGAGCCAGAGATTTGGGTGTAGCTTTTCTTTATAAATTGTGGGTTGGAATTACGCACAGTCGGTAAATATTTTAGTTTGAAGATCGATGCAGTTTTGAATATTTATGTATGATACAGATCCTGGTCCTCCCTATCTGTAGAGAAGCGAACTTCAACTCGTAGGTTCTGACACCACCTCGGGCTAAACTCATTGAATTTCATTGCAACCAGAATCGATGTTTTGCAAATCATATTTCGAATGCGGAGAATAGAAAATCAACGTAATTTTTGCATGATTGCTCCTTTTTCCTACCATTAGATTCTGTCATGACGTTTTATGCAAACGTCTTTTGATAAGAGCAAAGGCTCGTCGTGGCTGTCGGTTCAACTGGTAATTGGTACAGACACCAGCCGAATTGCTCACGTCTCGCGTCGATACGAATTTATTATAGAAGATGCCAGAAAAATTTGATTGTTAATTTTCTACGATAAGGCACCAGGAATGAGGCTTGATGGGAAATCAGAACAGGCAGCGCTTCCATATTTTGGAATGACAGAAATTTTCATCATGTCCAAAAGAGAGCTCCATTTTCTCGACAATCTGTATAGAAATTAATTGAGTTCTTTGATCGATTTGAAGTGAAAAAATACTGGTTAGTTTAATGTCTTCATTTACCTTTGAATAACTACCAAACATTGTCGTTTTGTACGAGGCGTTCGGAGCGCAAAGACTCACTCAAAATCGTCGATTTTATCAATCTGATTCATGATTGTTCTAACGATTTTGTTACAACGAATAGGAAATAAAGTAATTTTTTGTCAGGGATTCCTGTTTGGGGGGGGGGGGGGGCGGGTCAGAGAGAGAGGGAGCATTGGATGCATGGATATTCATTCTCTGAATTTTCCTGAATACTTCACACCCGCTCACCCGCTCACCGAATCGGCCGCCCACTCACCCGCTCTTCCACCCACTTATCCACCCGCTCACCCGTCCGCTTACCAGCTCTTCCACCCGCTTATCCACCCGCCCACCCGCTCGCCCTCTCACTCAGCGCTCTGTCGGCGGTGGATGTATTGTTTTTTGCGGTATTTTTCTATTATACTGTTCGGGTTTTGTTATAATCTGTCGGATTACTGATTCGCGTCGCAGTTTTACCGCTTCTCACCGTCACTAAATCTGTTCTTATAATTAAACAGATAAAAGCATTCGCTATCGGTGCTGCTGAAGCTGCTGAAGCTGCTGAAGCTGCTGAAGCTGCGGATGAGGGATACAGCGGAGTTTGATGATGAATCTAGTTTGTTTAGTAACCACAGTCTGAACACTAGTGATTAGTGATGATAAAACCATCCTCCCCGTCTCTCTCTTTCTCTCTCTCTCTCTCTCTCTCTCTCTCTCTCTCTCTCTCTCTCTCTCTCTCTCTCTCTCTCTCTCGGCAGGGAAAAGATTCGCATTTTTCCGTGTGTAATTATGATTCATAAACGCGCCACTATTCCCACTCGAGTCCGACATCCCAGGTAAAATACCGCGCTCTGAATCCGTGGCGCGCCAGATCGTCGAATCACAATCCACGTGATCGTCGTTTCTCGTCTCCGGTGAGCAGTTTGTTTATGAGGCGGCGATGATATAAAAACCGCAACTGTTCAGAAGGGAATTTCATCATCAACATCAGACATTCAGAAAAACGACACCTTTTTGTCTTCTCGTCAGGAATCATATTTAATCAGTTCATTGAGGGAAATGTCGCCGATTGTGCGGCGACATTTCCAAAGTATCATTACGAGAAATAATAATATCGTACTACATCTGTTTTAACGACAATCAGTGTCGAATCCGTATTTATAATTCATGTAGAATTTATTCAAATTCATTTTGATTCGATAAAAGCTTTTGAAACTATTGTTCTTTTTTTATAATACGAAAATACATTAGACTAAATGGCGTGAATGGATTTCTCTGCTTCCCGTGTGGGACATTTTTCAATGTTTCTCTTTTTTTGTGATTGAACGGAAAAATAAAACCCACAATTTATTGTTCAATCGTCGCTTCCTACAAACACTAATTCAAGTTGCCTCGAAATAACAGAAACAACAGAAAATATCACAATAACGTTAAAACTGAAATTAAGATTAAAATTCGGGCCGGATGGAAAAAAAAGAAACAGCCAGTTTTTATTCATTACAATGCTGGCCGTGTTTCAGTAAAACAGATGTTAATATCTATTGACATTATGCTGAAAGTTTTCGTTGCGGGTCTCGTTGACATTTCCGCCGTATCGTGAGGAGAGAGGGACAATACGGTGATCGCGTGCTGTATCAGGGTTGATCATTTGTCATCCACCTGTCACCTGACACACACACACACTCACACACACTGTGAGAGTGTTCACCATCATTAACAACAATCCCTTCAACCGCGCAGCCATGAACAGGTGTAACCTTCGGCGGGATGTGCTTGGACTGGGGCCCTACTCGAACCTGCAGTTGGCTGAGGCTGAGCTCGGACCTGCAGCTGACTGGGGCTGAGCCAGGACCTGCAGTTGGCTGGGGCTGAGACCTGCAGCTGGCTGGGGCTGAGACCTGCAGTTGGCTGGGTCTGAGCTCGGACCTGCAGTTGGCTGGGTCTGAGCTCGGACCTGCAGTTGGCTGGGGTTAAGCTCGGACCTGCAGTTGGCTGGGGCTAAGCTCGGACCTGCAGTTGGCTGGGGCTAAGCTCGGACTGACCAGCTCACATGTTGTGGTAAATGCGGCTTACACTGTATTTAAAGAGATGCGAAGAACCCCCCGCGAAGCGTCTGGTCCGATTTTTCCATAATTCAGAAATCTGTTGACAGGTTGCAACGGTGAATCTTTTATGATGCCATTATCGAGATATGTAACACGCGAGGGGAGGGGAATCGATCGAGTCGTAAGGGTCGGGTTCAGGGGAAAGGGTCGGGGTCAGACCTGTCTCTACGCCTCGTGAAAAATTCAGTTTGACAAATATTCGACGATCAGTAATCTGTGATAGATGATGATTAATTCAATAAATGTCATATTCGATTGAATCTCCACTCTCAGGCGGAGGATATTTACGTGCAATCTCGACAGTGTTCCATGTTATACTCGACACTTTCCATTAACTCAACACCTTTAGTTCGAAAAAACCCCTCGATATTATATTATTACATTACAAACAGTAGATATTGTCTATTTCATGAATTCGTTACCCATAAAACAGGGTAAATAATATATATATATATATATAATATATATATATATATATTATATATATATATATATATATATATATATATATATGTATATATATATATATATATATATTAGAAATGTGTAATATTACGTAAGGATTCAGTTATTCACAGCGTTGTCTGAATCTATATATATATATATATATATATATATATATATATATATATATATTATTATATAATAATATATATATATATATATATATATATATATATATATATATATATATATATATATATATATATATAGATTCAGACAACGCTGTGAATAACTGAATCCTTACGTAATATTACACATTTCTAATATATATATATATATATATATATATATATATATATATATATATATATATATATATATATATATATATATATATATATATATATATATATATATATATATATATATATATATATATATTAGAAATGTGTAATATTACGTACATTCGTAAGGATTCAGTTATTCACAGCGTTGTCTGAATCTGCATCAAATTCAAGCAGTTCTAATTAGAATAAATTTCTATTCTATAAAGTTTTATTCGTCATTTTATTAGTGTGAATTTCAGCGCGGTTGTTCTGCTGCTATGCCACGATGTGGTTTGTAGTAAACTGATAGTTCATGATTAATGTCACTGGTTTCTGCTATATTTGTGTGAACTATGGACGCCTAATGTTATCCATCTGTTAGGAGTCATAAACCCGGACTAATCCACGGTAAATCCGTGAATTATTGCGTGTAATTCGCCCAAATGACCGGCTGTAATTATAGCCGTTGAGCTGAATGAATGAATGGCGCCTCGCATTATGTGTGCTATAAAAAATACCAGTCAATTATTGTCCATCCGTGAGACACAGAGTGTCCTGAACCCCGTGTATCTTTAGATAATCCTCATACGACCAGCTGTTTAATACGGCTCTCTATCTCCTCTCCCACTCTCTCCCCTCCCCTCCCCTCCCCTCCCCTCCCCTCCCCTCCCCTCACTCCCCTCTCCTCTCCCCTCTCTCTCTCCCCTCTCACTCCCTCCTCTCCCCTCCCTCACTCCCCTCCCCTCTTTCCCCTCCCCCTCTCCCTCCCTCCCTCGCTCCTCTCCCCCCTTCTCTCTCCTCTCTCTCAGCTCTCTTCCCCTCACTTCTTTCTCCCTCTCCCCCTCCCTCTCTCTCTCTCTCTCTCTCTCTCTCTCTCTCCCCCTCTCTCTCTATCATGCTCAATTTTGATAATCGGGGTTGTTTTACCTTAGAAGATAATTTAGTTATTTTGGCCGCGAGGTTATTGAATTAAGACCAGAATTTCATTAGACAGCAGGTATATCGGCGGGTTCTGTGTGACAGGATATTGGCTGTGAATCTCTCTCCTATCGATGAGATATCGACTCTTTCTATTCACTCTGTCTCATATGTGGTTTTTAGCCGGTAATTTCCTGGCTCACAAAATCCCACCTGATATTCATTCAGTTACCAGAATCCTCTTTCGGCATCTAATACGACATTTAACACGAGAGAGATCGATTGATTTATTGCTCAGTCGCTTTTCATATACAATTAACGAGAAAATTCTATGAGAAATATCTGACATAATACGAAACATTTTACTGTTGGAGAATAACAAGAAACCACGATCATGAGATATCTACTATTTTAGAAACCATTTCTCATTTTTCCCCCAGAAATCACAAAATGCTCGTATATCGAGTTTCTTCTGTCGAGTTTCCTTCAACGCAATGCGGTCAAGACAAAGACTCTCGATCGCATATATTCCGCGCTCAATATCTATTTTTGGAGGGAATAGTTTCTGGTGATGTTTCTAGTTGTCCGAGAGTTGAACGTCATCCTCCTTCTTCTTGTCATCTTCCTCTTCTCTGTTATTTGAAACTTGTCCACAGACATCTTTTACATCGTTTGCATGTATGTTATATTTTTTGTATTACCATGTTTTTCAGTCATTACTCATGAGTGACTGTTTTATCGCGGGTATATAATTAATACACCGGGTCCTGCTGCCTGTTTCGGATACGTGGAAATAGTAAGAAACACAAGATGTTCGATAACCAATAAACCTATACTTCAAATGATAGAAACATAGCGAATTTACTAGAAAAACGAGTCCGAAATGTTTCCTTGAGCATATATCAGTTTCGACTATATCCTTATAGTCATCTTCGGGAATACTACAACTAAGATGACTATTAGGATATAGTGATATAGCCAAAACGTTTTTTCTTTTATACTGTGAGATTTTATCGTGTATTGTCTTAACGACACGGATTCTGGGCGTTTCATCGACATTAATTGTTAATATTCAAAACTCTGACAAAAAGAACAAAAACAGAAGTTAATGTTCAGAAGAGTTATCGTTGTGATACTGGTTCCTCTGTGCTCGCTGCAGCTGCTGCTGCTGCTGCTGCTGTCTCCGCTACTATTACACGACGACATCGAGTCACATCTCGTTGTACTCATTATATCACAGCTCGCCTGTGATTGGTCGATGCTCTGATACTGGTGACGACCTCCGCCCTCTCTCTCATGAACTTCGCTCCGCTGCGGCTTCGACGCATAATTTTATCTGGCAACCCAATAAAATGCGCGGAATCTGATTATCATCCGTTAAATAAGTCTTTTATGTTGTCGTCAGTAGCAGAGATCTGATAGAAAACGATTCGCTGTTAATAATGTTTCTACTGCAACCAAACCTCTGAGCAGAACCTTAACAAAACCCCAGCAAACCCCAGTTTATTTATAGCGAGCCTAGCGGGGCGATTCATCTTTATTCCGAAAAAAAGAAAAATATATTTTCACCTAAAAGACATTAATTATACGAAATAAGAAATTCGCTGCAACCACAACCCTGTTACCCATAACCCTAACCCTAGCCTCGAACCCGGGCTTCCAACATGCCAGCCGAGCACGCTAACCACTAGACCACGGAGTTCTAGTGACTGTCGAAGTTTGTAAGTTCCGGTCAGTGTGATGACCATTCAGCTTTGGTAACTGGTGACCAGTCAGGTGTGGTGACCAGTTACCAGTCAGGTGTGGTAACTGGTGACCAGTGACCTGTCAGGTATGGTGGCTCTATTCATTAACAGTACCCGCTATCATACTAGAATTTCTAATTTTTGTCAAATTTCTCTAATTTGTCAAAATTCTACGAGCACAGTTTAAATGTTTGTCAGACTCTAGGGGCTTGTCATTCAATTAGCCAGAATTAACTAAAGATATCAAATACTCTTCGATATCAAAGGAGATTCTGAAGCCTTGATATCTCATCCAGAAACCTCTGAAATTTCAATTTCTAATCTCAAATTATAAACCATTGAAAAACAGAGTCTTTCAAGTTTCATTTTCTATTCAAGCCTCATTACATAATAATCAATGAGTGATATCCCGGGAACTGAGGGGATAACCGGGCTGGTACTGGGGAGATACCCCGGCGGGTACTGGGGGTATACCCCGGCGGGTACTGGGAGATACCCCGGTGGGTACTGGGGAGATACCCCGGCAGGTAGTGACGGGATACCCCGGCGGGTACTGAGGAGGTACCCTCAAATCTATATTGTCAAATATCTACGATCTATGAATTTATTCCTTTAAATGAAAGAAGTTGTTGTTTTTGAGAGACTGGGTTTGGTGTGTATCTCACTACAAATCGGACACAGTTCAATGTGAAGTATTAACTATAATATTCATAGAGCTCTTATTCGAGTTGAGTCATGTTGACCTGTCGGTTAATGAAAAGATTGGCTAGCTTGATTTTTTCAGTGTCTCATCAGTGAACGGGGTTTAATGATGTTCATCGTTCCCGCTGTGGTGGAATAAATGTCGCTTTGTGTTTGGGTTTTTGTGGAATCTGGCTCTCGTCTGCTCTCGGCTGCTGCTGCTGCTGGTATTGTCCCGTACAAAGCGGCAGCGCGGATGAATCTTTTATGAAAAATTGTCTCCCTCAATTTGTGCGGCGGATGAACATAACGCCAATATTCGTGACTCGGTTTTTGGGATAAGAATCGAATTAACCGCCGTACAACTAAGATACATGTCATTTTAGTAGGTCTTAATTTTGTAACATGAACAGCATTTTAAGATTGTGTTTGAAATGTTTAAAATTGCTGAAAAAAATAACAAGAACAAAGTAAGAATTCCTCCTGGATTTCAGGCGAAGATAAACGATTTTACATCAGGATCCAGTTCCACAGTTCCGTGTTAAGGTCTGACTCTTGAGTTAACTCATCGCAAATGAACTAATTTTTACAGGGTTTACTCATAATTCTGAGTTCAGAGTTAACTCTTATTCACAACCCGTGGAACTGGATCCAAGATAATCTTTTCAAATTTAGGTTTGGTTGTTTTTGCGTCGCGGAAGAATTAACGATATAACAACATGACGTATAGACAGTGAAGGTTTTCACATATAGGACACGGTGATGAGATCCACACAGTCCCTGTACCTCACATACAGGACACGGTGATGAGATCCACACAGTCCCTGTACCTCACATACAGGACACAGTGATGAGATGCACAAAGTCCGTGCACCTCACAGTACATGAAACCCCACGTGTCACGTTACTCTACATGATTTAATAAGGCTTCACGCGGCCTCAAACTTCTCGCTAAGTATTTTTGTGTATCTCGTTATGGTATTTTTTTCCTGATGACCCAGGTGTTGTATCCTCGGGGTATAACCGGTTTATATTACACCCACAGAGCCGTGACACTATACCTCGCGCTCAACCCCGCGTCGTTCTCGCTGTTATTAATGTCTCAAAAATCGAGCGATTTTACGCGGAAACTTTGTCAGTGATTATCAGCTCATGTTCACCTTTCTCTCGGGGATAATTGTATAACCAATAAATGACACAAAAAATTATTCGAAAGTTTTTTTTTTTCACACGATTAACTGAAAATCAATGAGTATCTAAAAAATATGGATTTACCACGCATCTAGACCGAATAGTCTGCTCGCAAATCGTTCAGAGCTTTATCACTGATAACCCCAAAGATATTCTTCACCTTATAAATCTGGCGCTGCTTTTTCTGGTCCTAGTTCCTCAGTTGTAATTCTATCTTGGATCTAGAATCACGACGCCGGGCTCCACTATTTCACCCATCCTGCGATGAAGGGATAGAAATTGTCTGAACAATAAAACTGAAGAATATCTCGAAGTTTCTGCTGGTACAATATTTGATCTGATGGCGTGTCTATTTTAATTACCGTTTCGTATTAAAATCGCTTCGTTCGGTTCTAATTGCGGTTTCATGAAACTGGAGTGAACCGCCGCCGAGCGCGCACACCGCGGCGCGGCGGCACACCGCCACCGACCGGCGCCGCACACGAGCGCACCAGTATAATAGATAATGAATGTTTGAAGTATTCGGGTGGTGATTAGTCGCTGCCGCAAAATGTCTTTCATTTAAAAAGTTAGAAAATTAAGATTCGTTTTACTGGAGGCAGTCGTGATTGCAGTCGATCCTGCCACTTCCTCCGACTTCTCCCGACTCACGCTTTATCATACTTCATTAACAGACAAAAAGTAAACGTCTCTTGTATTTCCCCCCGTTAGCTGTTTGTCGACGCGTCTCGCGGTTCCTAACAATTAATTTCTATCTCGGAGCCACGTTTTAATGAAAAGTGGAGACGTTTCCCGCGAACTAACCGCATTTTCGTTCTCGATCCATCGGCGGATCGAACACCCGCGACGTCTTTATCGCCGCACCGACCAGAAATGAGCGACGGAATTCTTGTTTGCGCGTGAATCAATCCGAAAAGAAAATTCCCGACAAAAACGCGTGAAATACAGCTGAACGCATTGATGGAAAGATGATGTCTTTGTCAGTGGGATGATTTCACTGATATTGATCCTATTTTGAAGAGATCTGATAGCTTCACCGCACGTTCACTCATCCACTCTCACACACTCGCACAATGAAACTTTCTCGTGTATTAATTACAGATATTGATAAAACTGAAAACTTAACCGAACAAGCGAGAACAGATTATATCTGCACAGATCTATCCGTGTCACTGAGATTCCTGATATTTCAGAAAACCATCTCTAACTATCGATACCGACCTAGTTATATCATTCGGTTATTTTCCATTGTCATTTTTTTAAGTTTAATATCAGTAACTGCTGCTGTATCGCGCCCAGCTTCAAGAAGAAGTTGAACTCAAATTTTTGTTTTAAGCCGTATTGGCAACTTCTTGTTTTCAATGAGGAAAAACAGTTACAATTTCGTCGTTTTAAGCTTTTCATAACGCCGCAGACTCAGACCTACTACACGAGCTACAGAATGAAACTATAGTGACTTTCATGAGGATTCCATGTAAATTCTTGTAGGCCCAAAGGAGTGGGATCATCAGACTTTTGGCCAATGATGTGCCTAAACCGACCTCCCTCACCTGCCTTCAGTTTAGTTGATAATTTGATTGAAATTTCGCGAATCCGTGAATAGATTTCGGTATCGCGGGGTGAGGGGGGATTCTCATGATTCTTCATTCACTGCCTGTTTGAAACCAATCTTTCATTCACAGTTTACGTTTTGTCGCAAATATTAGATTAACAGTGAATTCTATTCATGTCGTCACCAGTCGCCATCACCGCGACCATCATCATCCAAATTCGATTATCAATTATTCTGATTTGGTAATTTTAGCCATCACCAGCAGCAGCAGCAGCAGCAGCAGCAGCAGCAGCAGTAGCTGTCCACGAGTCATTATCGTTTTTACCAGATATAAATTTTCAACCGCGACATAAATAACTAGCGAATAATCAAAGATATTTGACGTGTCCTGATGACTTTGAATGTAGATTAATTTAAGACTTAGAAACGTGCACTGGCACGCGTGGTTATTCGATATTAACAACACGATCAGGTTCTATTCACATCGAAATCATATTAAAACCGCGATCATTTTCAGCCTCATTTATTTTATGGGTTTTTGTGCGTAAACAGATGAATAAGAATCGCGCTCGACCGACTGAGCGCCAGTGAACGTGAGATATCAACTTTAAACAGGATTTCAGCCCGAGTCTGAAATATTACCATATGAACAGATCTAGTTATATCCGTACCTTTTTAGTACCCAAATATCTAATTGCAATAGAATTAATAATTTAAGGTAAATCATAAGAAAATTTCATTACTTTCCATGGTAGGTGGAGGGAAGAAATATATATTTGTTTATACGAAGGGGGAAAAACAAATCATTTAAAAACATTAACAAGTTTATATACAATATTTACATACTGAAAGGATAAGGATTTTATTTACACTCTAACCATTTATCGAGGGAGACTATAAGATATACAATATTCGATATTTACAATATTTATTTGAAGTTGAACAGCGCACTCTGGTGGACCCTTGGTGAACTCTCAGCTACTGTACAATTTTTTAAAAAAGAATTATGTTTCTGTATTTCAAGATTCGGTTATGAATCATCGTGAACACGATGTTTTTGTTTTCTCTACGATTCTTTACAATTTGATTGATTGAAATGAATACGCTACGAAGCAAAGGTTCTGATTAGAGCGGCACTCCGGGTCGAATAAAGACTGCAGAATGTGACATAAATAGCGGTTCGCGCGGCGTCGCTCTTAAATTTAACGGGCGCCAAAATTAATGCTGATTGCGCAGTTTCGGATTAATGTTTATTATCGTCAGCTTGCATAATAAACGCGACCCGTGACCCCGTCATTGTTTGGCCAACCATCTGACTAACCACGTCACAGAAATAAATCACATGATCGTTGACAACTTGCCGTCGAATATATGTGAAACTCGTTCGTTTGGTCGACTGAAATATGACATATAAATTGGCAATTCATTTTTGTAATTATCGGGCTGCAAGGCTGTGAGATCAGAACTAGGAGAAGTCAGTCGGGTGATTGGATGACACCAGTGTCACGTTCTATCATCAGTCATTCTCATATCTGTCCTAAACACTAACACAATTAAACCGTCGATTCACCGCCACCGCAGTTTCTCATAATTATTGTTTATCATTTCAACAATGCTGTTTCATCGCTGATATATTTCATCCTCTGCTGTGTGCTGTCTGTAAATTACTATACAATTTTTTCCGTCTCATGAATTTTAAAAACCGTCCCACGAAAACAATACCAACAGAAATGTCGCTTTGAATATTTTCAAGAAATCGCGTCTTGATTTGTGTTTAAAAATTCGCCATTGCTTCAGGACCAGAAAAGGTGGCTGCCTACACAAATTTCCATATATGACATCATCAAATTGTCTTCTAGCGATCAGGTTTATAGACAATTCCAAAAAAATTCGATGCCTCCAAAAGTCAGTGCCCTATAACATCATAAAATCACCTTGGACCAGTGACTTGTGGAATAACTTGAATAACTATAATTTAAAGATGTCATAGGTGAATAAAGTGAGTAGAATGAAAAAAAAAACTAGAACAGAATCAGTCGTTTCGGTTCAATTCTATTTATAAATCTGATCATTTTTTTTCATTTTATTGTGGTTTTTCACTTTATTGATACCAGACACTCACTTGTCTGGGAATCAAAATATCATAGGTGATTCACGGAAATAGCCATCCCTTCTAGAAGGTATATTTACTTTGCCGCTGCTGTGGCTGTTGTTGTGACTGTTGTTGTTATTGTGTTATTGTGAATTGGCGATTAATATTGAAGAGTAAGATCTCGAGTTGTAGTGAGAATATTGAATCGTTCTCACAGAGAAGCGTCTTGACTCGACTGAACAATTCTTACCGATTTAACGTTCATTTGTAATCCGCCGCAATCAATTCTTCTCTGGAGAGAGAGAGAGTTTTAGGAGAAAATGAGTTTTGATTTGCGTCATCGAGATAGTGATCAGTTTTGAGGGTTGCTGCTGAAGTAGCATCATTAGAGATGGATTCACGGCTGATGAGGCTGCAAAAACTGTCTAGTGACAAATGACTGAGTGACGTGGGTCAGATGTCCACGACCCGTGACCACTGACTGTTCTATAATCTTGACTGCTGACTCAAGATCTTACCAACAAAGGAAACCTTCAATAGCCTATTAAACTGTCATTTTTCATCCGAAGAAAGAACTTTTATTTTCATATCCTGAGCTTTAATTAATTCATGCTCGTTTCTAGTTTTCGATGAAATGTTTTTGTAGTTGAAATTCGAGTTGAAAATATGTATAAATATTCGGGTCTTGCAAATCGAAGATGATGTGAATTTATCAGGAAATTAATTTGTTCGGCAAATTTTACAAAATGTAAAATTTTTTCATTTTCTACGGTCAGTTGTGCGGTTGTTTCAGTACAGAAATGTTCCGTTGTGTGGAAATGTTCGTTAAATGTTTTGGGAATTCGATCACCTTACATTCAATGATAAAGATAAAACCTGTTATAAAACCTTGGTAATCGAGGAGAGGACTTCAGTAATGTGACGATTTATCAAACTTAGAGAATCGTATTGTAAATATGAGTTACGACTCAAAACAGAGACAACTTTAGTAATGTGATGACAGAATCGAAATGACGACTTCTCGTCAGATTCGATCGTACACTTCGCTTCTTTATATTTCAAATAGTTAGTTATGAAATTGATGACATGTTTTCGAGAGGTTTAAATAAAATCGATCAATGTCAAAAGGAAAATGACATCTTCGAAAAAAATAGAATTACGATTGATCGTATCTTGTCACGATACGAATTAAATATTTATTGTTTGAAGCGGATTTAAAGTTTCTATGAAAGCGATGCACGTGCCTTCGCCGCTGAATTTCACTCGTAATTACAATTCCGTTGTTTTTTACGCATAAAAGAAATTTGGGTGTGACTCATTTAAATCATGCGTGCAAATCGGGCGTCGCTTGAACCGTAGAGCATCCTCTTAGTCGCCTTTTAGTCCTCACTCCCTCGCAGGTGAATTCTAACGGCTACTACTCTTAATGACTACCGTTACACCTGCTTGTAATGTTTCTCATGCTCAGGGCAGGAAGGATGTTGTGAGTTGTTTTTATCTACAGCCATGGTTCTTTATTTTCCTCTCTCTCTCTCTCTTCCTCTCTCTCTCTCTCTCTCTCTCTGACTGTCTCTCTCCCTCTCATCTTGTGGTTTTCTGTCTCTCTCTCTCACTCTATCCCACCATGCGTTATTAAGTTTTATGACGATCTGTGTAAAAAGAGTAATCATCTAGAACTAGGCCTGTAATTTCAGGCCAAACAAAATCTCACATTGTTTTACTATGCAAAAAAAGAATTATATCTGCGAAAAACTGCGAGCGATATTCTTTTTTAAACAACTGTGGAATTGTGAATTCAGACTAACTATTAGACCTGCTGGCTTCTAACTATACGTCGCATCTTTAGTAGCTTTTTCCTGTTTTTATATTATCAAATCTTTATCGGATAAAAAAAACTAAAAAATCTTTAAGTTATATGCTGAAAATGCTTATCACAGCCTGAACATTTTCAGTCAAATTGAATAAATTCACCGTTCACTTCATACGTGTGCCGGAAATAGATACGTCCCATTCTATAACGATATTATATACTGCAGTCCCTTACGATAATTCTAGCTGCCTACGAAATATCATTTATAAATTGTAAATAAAGGCAATTACACAAAACCGTCGCCAGAAAACGAGTTATTTCGGTGAAAAACAATAAAGTGACGTCATTGCGCCTTTTTAGTTGCTCATAAGCAATTGTTCACAGTAGCAGAATAAACCACTTTCTGCCACGCGTTAAATGACCAGTAACTCTTGCGCTTCATCTCACTGAACGTGATCGCGAAAACCACAGAAAATTAAGAAAACGTTATCTTAATAATACGCCACAAAAAACCACCGTCTTTTGTTGTCCAGTCCTCATAATATCAGCAGTGCAAATTCCTTTGTGTTCGCTTGTAATTTTTAATCTGTGGTTTTTTGCCACTTAATCACGACCATTCCTGTATTATCGTATTAGACTCGCTCATTTTGTGACTGCGCGATTTTTTGTTGTTGTTGAAATATCAAATTGGCGATATCGATATCGATATCTCACGATAATCGCGCGATTTAAGAAGTTCTGTCGCGAAAAATGAACAAAGAACGCGGTCATTATTCGGCTCCGTCAGAAAAACAGAGGTAGAGTTTTCCTGTGAAGACAATGATGTATTTTGTAACGAACTGACCAAGTTGCGCACATATCTTCTTACGAGTTTGAAACTAATAATCCTACTCTTGTTTGTCGTGAGATTCGCCGGTGGAATTTTTAGCATATCTGCTAATAATGTTCATTTGCTGCTGCTGCCGGGTTCCATCGCGATATCTTCCACATCTAGAGGATTATTTCAAAAATCGAGAGAAAAACTTCCATCGATAACATTGAATTTACACTGGTCATTTCGTGTGGTCGATTAATTACGCGTAAAGGAGTCGGATAGGAATTATAGAAAAAAACCCGTTTATATAAAGAATACAATGGACCTGACGAGTATCAGTTTCACGGTCATTTCAGATAGCTGGTTATATGAGTAATTATGTATGAGTATTGGAGTGAGTCTTTCACGTGCCACCGCTACCTGATCAACCATCACTACTTATCCTTCCTTATTACAATCATATATTATTGTTCTCTTGTCCTGAAATCATGATACGTCCAGCTTCACTATGTTTATAATTCTGTTTGATCTATCCGATCTACTATTTACTGATACGCCGATAGTTTACATGTATACTCCTCTAGGTCTCCAGTTACTCCGCTGTCTGTCCGTTCCATTGTCCGAATTCCTTCCATTTTTCAATGTAATCCTCGGCTGTTTTTTCTGTTTTTTACCGCGCTATTTGTAATTTAATATCGCTCGGACATGCGGCGTGATGTTGCGCAGTTCAAATATCAGCCGAAAATATAAAATTCATACTGTCAAGTTTAGCGGTGCGGTATGTGTGTTATATGATAGAGGATTTTACCCAGATCGAGCTCACGTCTATATGTCCACTCTCACCCCCCGTGTGCTCCCCGTGTGCTCCCCGTGTGCCGTACAACTCGTTAGAATATTCTGACTTTTATTTTTCAAACATCTATACCGAATTACGCATGAATTATGCTGTAGTTTTAACCTTGAACGAGAAAATGATATCGGTAAAAAACGATATCTATCCAGCTTAATTTGAATGCGTCGATTGCTTAAACATTTCGGATTCATTTTCCTTTTTGGCATTTTATCAGATGCAGATAATATTCACCCCGACGGCTAAAGCTGCTGTAGGAACCCGTAACTGTTTGAGTTGAAAAATATCGCGGTTTCAATCGAAGGTGATTCGACCGAAAGGTCATTTGATAAATTCGTTGAGATTATTGCAGGTGGATTCGTTGAGATTATTGCAGGTGGATTCGTTGAGATTATTGCAGGTTGATTCGCCTGGTGAATTTTGAATATTAAAATGAACGGTGATTATTAATGGGAGGCTTGTTCAATGATCTGACACCGTCATAGACCACTTCTCACTTATTCTACAAAATCAGAATTAATGACAGAATTATCGAGACTAAAAGCTTACGTCGATTAAATATATTTTCGCCGATATGAGAGCTGTGTAAGTGGTGGCGGTGATACTAGACCCGGTACCGCACACTCCCGTGCTACATATAAACAGCTTAATGATTAAAAAATTACTGACCTCAAATCAAAAATACTGAAATAGTTACGCCTTGAATATTGCTTTATCAGAGTTAATGAATCGAAAAGAGTTTTCAATAGAATGATGTAAAATTTGTCATTTATAAATGGATGGGGCAAATATACTTACAGTGTATAAGTGCAGAGGTTAGTATCAGCGATAGGAAACTACATTATGTCAATTTAACTTATTATTTTTCGATGAAATTCACATTTTCATATCGGATTCATCAGAATAATGGAAAATGATTTCATGAAAATATCTAATTTGATTGAAGAATTGAAGGAGGTGTTATTTAAACAATCTGTGTCGCAATATCTAAGCTAAAATTCCTGCGCACCAAGAATGAAATGAGTCCGAAATGTTTCCGTGAGCTAGTGTTATCTATTCAACGTTACACTGATGTCTGTATTGTAACGATAATATAGAAAAAATCCACATAAAAAGAAGGGAAAATTAGATTTGTTTACAACTGTTTTAATGCTGTATATTATTACCCCTAGTTTGTATCACATATTACTTAATCAGTCTTTAAGATCTGGATTGTATAAATATACTTCGTAATTCTGCTATAAAGATAGTATTCCTGAAGGCAACTATTGGGATAAAGTCGAAAAGTTTAAAATAAACCATTGATTAAAGGAAACCTTTCCGGACTTGTTCTTATTGTGAGATTTAACTTTATCCTTTTTTTGTATTAACGAAATCAAGAAAGCGACTACTCGAAAATATCGAATATCATCAGAGGTGATTTCATAATATCTGGTGGCTTGTAATAAAATCGAAATCAATGGGACCATATTTCATTAATGTGTGAGATTTTTATCACCCTGTAAGGAGTTTGTTCAGTAATATCGGATTGCGGTTGTAACCACTAATGCGTATTAAACTGACTCTTAAGGGAGACATGTTTCAGTATAGCGCGGTGAGAGCTGCGACAATTAATGATTCAAAATCAACTTAAAATCGTCTTCGTGTCGCGTTATATTTCACTGAGCCGACGATTTATTTATTCGTGTAATTTTAATGGTTGCATATATCTGCAATCTTGAGATAAAATTCTAATGATGATTTTATGATGATTTTAAAACCACAACAGAGACAATAATTTCGTATCGGAATTAATTTGTAGCCATGAAATTTGGAATTAATGGAAACTACAAATTGAAATGAATTCGGCGAGTGTGCGAACTGACGTGGGAAATAATAACAATAAAACTAACTATTCACAAAATTAAAAAAAGAATTGAAACATATAAAAACTAATTTTGTTTATTTACTCAAACATTAAGAAACACGAAGTTTCACAATCTCGTCAGATTATCGTCAGCTCTCGTCTCATATCGTTTTATTATCGTGGTTGATAAGAACAGTGAATCCTGTAACCCTTGTGAAAATTAAAGTCCCATAATACGATAAAATCTCACAACACCAAATTATTCTGAAATGGGCCAGAGTTTATTTTGATGTTTCGACGACTATTTTCCTAACGGTCATCTTCAGGAATACTGAATTATAAAGAGCCCTGTAAACCTTTGAGTCGATCAGAGTCCAGAACCTTCGTGTCTAAAGACAGACACTATGTCAACATTTCTGCCCTTATTGCCTTCTTATAAAACTACAGTGAACTAAGGTGAATTCGGGCTCCGATCTACGAACAAAAGATTCATCCGTATTAATGCGAGGTTCATCCCCGATACACGTTAAGCTCGCCGTAACTCTGCATAATTGAGGCCATAGGTCAGTGATAATATTGCTCATTTTTCAGCCGGCAGTTTTCAATGCGCTGCTGTGTGCGTCGATCCCCTGTGAGCTGAGCGCGATCTGTCGCCGTTTCTGACAGAAAATGACACTGAATTCTTTTGTGAAAATGTTCGCTCATTAAAGGAAAAGGATGCGCCGCGATAAGACGCTTTATATCTCGCACAAAGGACGGGCTACTTAGAAAAAACTGGCGGATTCATCTGAGTCCATTGTCCGTTCACTGATCACATATGTTATCCTAGTCAATATTCGACAAGTTACATCCTTGATGTTGGCGGTTACGAGGACGGATTAATGAAAATAAAGGATTGCGGTTTGAATTTCAGAATAGAGCGGTCTTCGGTAATTCTAACATCAACTCACAACGCGCGACAGCGGCATCAGCGGCATCGCAATCTCTTCTCATCGTCGTCTCTTCTTTCATCTGCTGGTATTCACTGAGCTCTATCTCCCCTCCCTCTCTCCTCCGCGCGCGTTAGCTGCCGCTCTCTCCGTCTTATTGACAGATCCTGTATTCTTCTTCAATAATCTCTGTATAAAAGATCATCAACATAGTTTTAGAATAATCCCTGAAATGTATGCGAGTAGTAAAGTTTTAATCCATCGATTCAACCGAATCACACATTCACATTCAGAACGGCGCTTATTTCATTAAATCGGGGTTAAAAACGTGGAAAGATTCGACACAAGAAACATCTAAATATTCATGAAATATAAGTTTATTCGGAGGTCTTCCACTTGTGTTTTTAATCTTCAAAAAGACTTTTTTAATTACTAGTAGAATTTGTTCAAACAACGCGATTGATATTTATAATACCCGCTGTCCTTTCATCCATAAAACCCGTAAACCTGATCTAGATATCGTTTCGTCGTGGGTTTATGTAAAATGTTTCGAGTGATTTCTCTATTTTTCAGCTGATTTTAGTCGCCGGATTTATAAACCAGGTCCGTACTTTGTGCTGTCGGAGTGAAGCTGTTGTCGGGGTATTATTCCTCCATTGTCACCCCGTCATTTCAGAAGTGCATTAACAATTTGTGCCGCTTTGTTTTTTTGCGACCGCATATAAAAAATATGAATAAAACATGATTCGTGTCATTTCAGATTTTTTTCTCTGAGCGTCTGGGAGCTTTTTTTCTCGTGCTTGCCTCACAACGAGTAAAATCTCTGAGTTCTGTTACTCGAACGACTGAAAACGGTCTCCTAACTGGGACTGGGCTTTCATTATTCCGTTACTTAATATTTCAAAATTTCCATGTTTGTCGTGTGTTTCTATTCTCTGAGATCAAGTATGTCTGTCTGTCGGCGGAGTGGTGGTGATGGTGGTGCAACTATTTTTCTGTTGATTTTGATTGCAGCTGAAGTTCCTCTGATAACAGGGAATTGTCTCCGCTGCTGCTGCTGCTGCTGCTGCTGCTGCTGCTGCTGCTGCTGCTGCTGCTGCTGCTGCTGCTGCTGCTGCTGCTGCTGCTGCTGCTGCTGCTGCTGCTGCTGCTGCTGCTGCTGCGGTCTACCAGTAATGGGAGGAGGTACCTCGCTATTGTAATAACACGTTTGTCCCCAGCCCGAATATTTGAGTAAGACGCTCAGCTCGCGGCGATGCGGGCAAAATGAGTGTCATCATCACCGTGCTATTTCATTAAACCCAGAGGTGTATGCTGGCCACCCGCCCGCCAGCCAGCCAGCCTGCCAGCCTGCCAGCCTGCCAGCTCGCCTCACAATAATTATATTCATGTTAACTAGTAAGATGCATTTTTCGACGGCTAAGATTATTACTCACGGGCGGGTAGACGAGTAATTGCGGGTTTGGCTTGTTTTCTTAGCAAGAAAAATGTGGATAATGACACATGTCTGAATTCTTTTTGTCACCGCGACAGAAATTACGGAATGTTTTCGCTTCATTTGTTTAATCGAGAAAACATTATTCTGAATATAAATGACACGACGGATCAGGTGTGGATTGAACAATACTTCGTGGTTGAAACATCGGTTTCTTGTAAATTAGAACGTGTGAAGGCGTCGTTTACAACGACTCATCAGCTCCTCATTCATGGCGCGTTTATAACGACAGAAATATGAAGAAGATCATGAAATTTCATTTTGAATCAGACCCTAAAAATGGGTGGATATATCATTCTTATTTTCATCTGTTTTTATGGAAATTCCTGAATTGTGTTCCATGGTTTTTTTCTGTTATATCACTGCATCATTAAACACATACAAAATAATCTGATATAATTATTTCTGGTCCTCGCGAGAGAACTCACTATCAGCACATTATAGAAAATCCCTGCACAATTAGAATAAAACGAGTCCTAAATATTTCTTTGAGTTAATAATTTATTCGACGTTTTGACTTTATCCTAGTAGACATCATGAGGGATACTAAATAGTGACGATGACTTCAAGCATATATTCGAAACGTCGAATAAACTACACAGCTCAAGGAAACATTATGCACTCTTTCATTCTTACTCATTTTATAGCTTGTTGCAACACGGATTCTGGGTGTTTCGTCAATGGTTATGATAAGGACAACATCAGTATTCCTGAAGATGACTTTAAACGCCGAATAATATTAGCAGGAAACATTTCGGGCTGTTTTCATTCTTAATTTGGGATTTTGTTTCATCTTCACAACACGGACTCAAAGTGGTTTTTATTATCATGCACCTCTTCCTCAAATTCATCCACATTCTTCTTTCATGTTAGTTGATTTATTCATATATGTTTATAGTGTGTTCTGTATGAGCGATTATTCGGATTATCATCCAGCAGAGATCAATCGTCGCTGGATCGCTTCATGTCCGCTCAAATTGTACATAATTGCACGAAAGTGTCTTGTATTTTGTCAGCGATAACAACTGACCACTTAAACTGGACAGTAAACGCCATTGACGGTC
This sequence comes from Tubulanus polymorphus, assembly GCF_964204645.1. Lineage (NCBI taxonomy): Eukaryota > Metazoa > Nemertea > Palaeonemertea > Tubulaniformes > Tubulanidae > Tubulanus > Tubulanus polymorphus. The sequence continues at coordinate 24,597,833 of NC_134029.1, forward strand.
GGACAGCGGATAATACTGACCGCTCGACTGAGCCGCCGCTAAATGCGCATCATATTGTCTCTTATTAAACATAATCAAAACCTTATTGTTACGATTGATAAAAATGTGACAAATTGCTATCAGCGCTAGGAATGAAAGATGTTTGACTGATTGTTCATGAATGCGGTTAGTCGTCGCCGCCGCCGCCGCTATTGACCATTGTGTCTTTATTCTTTAGATCGAATCAATTCTCTTTTATTACAATGATAGAAATTGCTGCTAATTGTTTCTCGTAGATCCTTTGATTAAAACAGACAGTTATAGTTTTCATCGTATGGAATTCGACAAACTGTAAAAACCGAAACCTCAGTTGCGAGGGTGGGCTATATTTTATATTATACCCTACAAAAAGGTTCCGATTCTAATTTCAGGCAACGAGTAGAAAATCAATGAAAGAATTATAATCCAAATAAATAAAAGATCACAATGAAAACCACGTGAATTAACTGTTATTTTACTGGGTTTTTTTATGTATCAATGTCTTTTTAAAGTTATATTCATTTCATTAAAACTTTGAAGGTGAACTTGATTTTATTTAAACTTTATAACTTGCTTTTATTAAAATCTTGAAGTTTAAATTCATTTTATTAAAATTTTGAAGGTTAAATTGATTTTAGTAAAACTTTGAAAGATAACTTTATTTTATCAAAACTTTGAAGGTTAACTTTATCTTATTAAAAACTTTGAAGTTGAATTTGTTTGTAAACTCTGAGAGTAGAAATCTATATTCCAAAATTCATTAATTATCCGATGAGAAATGAGTGAATAGAGGTTTATACCGCAGTCACACGGAGCTGCTGCTGATGTTGATGATGCTGATGATGATTTAGAAGACACTCTTTGATCAGTAAGTCGCGTTATACGGAAGTTGATCTGTTATTGTGAAAACCACATCAAAGCAAACTCTCCGGAATTAACGATGAAAAAGCTAATTTTGTATCATGTATCCTGAATCCTTATAGATGAAAAGGTATCATTGATCATTGATCATATATCTATATCTGAAGCTATTTTGATATCAAACACGTAGCTGCTGCTGCTGCTGCTGACTATAGTTATCTCTGCTCCAATCGTCACGTTGATCTGTAGTCTCGAATCCATCTCCAGTCACCAGTGTTATTGATAAAAATTAAGCTTTATAATTAATAGGGCTAGTTACACCACGTCGAGAGGGAGAGAGGTAGAGAGAGACTGAGGAGAGAGGAGAGAGAATGTTGTCATCACGAAGAAAATTTAATTAAAAACCTTCCCTCAGAACTTTGTCAGGATTAATTAATCGCGATATGCGTGACTTTGAAGTGCATTGAGAGCGCTGACGGAGGGAAGACTGACCCTTGGCCTTTACTGCACGTTTTCCTGCCAGGCATGAAAATCTGGATTGAAAGACTTAGCGGTAAAATAATGAATTTAATTACAACCATGCGCCAGAGTTGACAAGCGGGGGGTCCCGGTGACATTATGCCTAGTCGAATAGGTCGTAGGGTCCTGTGGTTTATGCATGCACCACGCGAGTGTGGGGCCACTCACCTTTCACTGGTACCACCAGAAGGTTTCTGATCCGAGAGTTCCTACCCCGATAAGAGAATACATTCATAAAATTGATGATAACTTTCTGTTATTATTTCACTTTTTATTCCGGTGATGAAAAAAGTCAAAGATTTGCTTGGGCCGAGATTCAGGATCTTTTCAGTTTCATTCAGTTTAACTTAAAAACTTATTTCATTTCAAATACAACATTTCACTTAAAACTTACAACTAACATTAGGATTTACAATGTAATTGCAGATTATTATTATTATTATCATTATTATTATTATTATCACTAGGATCGATATGTGTTCATTTTGAAATAGAGTCTCGAATTTTCCTCGCTAAATTCTCACTCATAATCTTTTAATTATTTATAGTTTTCGATAGAATTCTTCGAATTAAACTGAAATTCAAAAAGCCTCCCCAATAAAGCTTTCGGTATTTCACGAATTGAAGTAACTTTCTTTTGTCGATAGTCTAAACTTAAATCCGACACCAGCAATATTTTATCTATCAGATTTATCTACACAGTGTCTATTGAAATAACTCCCTAATTGAAATAAAAAATCTCAGGTTGAAGACATCGTTTTGTAGTTTAATTGGCTTGCCCTATGGGGTAGATGTCATAAGACGCATCTTCGCAATTTTCGCGGCAGTTTTTTTCGTCACTCTTGTATCTGATTGAAAACCCGGTCGAGGCGATGCTTCGAGCACCACTCCGTAATGAATGGCGGCTTTTAAGTTTGACAGACTGAGAGCCAATTTGCGGTTGATTCTTCCACAAGAGTAGATAAGTCGATAGACAGCTCAATGGAAGAGTTTTAATGAAATTATCCCGCTAATATTATCGGCAATTTTTGGAGAAAGCTTGTCACTCGCTCGTGACAGTCAAATTGCTATTTTCCTGCTTGTTACGACGATGCCTATAGGGCATGTTTAGGACAGAGACGTGCTGAATACTGAAAGTAGGTGCGCGCACCAGCGAATTATCACATTTCTTTCAGCATATAACATAATTTTCTTAGTAATCACTTACGCGAAGGGGCAGGTCAGATTTGTCTGTTTGAGTCAGTCAGATTTCTCTCGGGGATAGAGAGAGCGGGGATAGAGAGAGAGAGGAAGAGAGAGGAGAGGGAGAGGAGAGGGAGGGAGAGAGAGAGGAGGGAGAGAGAATAGAGAGAGAGGAGAGAGAGAGGGAGAGAGAGGGAGAGGGAGAGAGAGGAGAGAGAGAGGGAGAGGAGAGAGAGGAGAAAGAGAGGGAGAGAGAGGGAGGGAGAGGAGAGAGCGAGAGGGAGAGGGAGAGAGAGCGAGAGGAGAGAGAGGGAGAGAGGAGAGAGAGGAGATGGGAGGGAGAGGAGAGAGCGAGACTTCATTACTTCAACCATACGAGTTTCAAAGTCATGTTTAAAGCCAAAATAAATCCCTCATATTTTCGGAATTCTTCTCATAAAATCACGATAAATTGCGGAATTCCGATTACCCCTGACTTTAGTCCGAGAAAACCGTGTCTGATTCCCTTTTCGAATGTTCAAACCATTCACGCGAAAGAATCATCTTAACGGCGACGATTTATTTTCGGTGGAAAAAACGCTACCAGATTTTCATTTCATAGTTGATAGAACGCGGGTCGACTGCGTGCAGCAGGGACCCGACCGCATGCGCGTTTAGATGGATATGAGTAATGTGCAGCACTGTCGTTATTAATGATTCATTAAACCGCCACTAATTAAGATTCCCGTAATGAATGAAAGCGGTCATTTTGTAAAGGCTTGACCGCAACTACGACAAGGTGAATTCATTGAATAAGATTATCCGTGGCCAATTTGTAATCGAGTCTGAACCCGACTGTCGCGCGCGCAGGGTCCCGTGTTTTCAGGGTTCAACTCGCTTTGATTTATCCGAATGTGATTATGAATATATTACAGCCTTAACATTATCACGGATTGACCGCCTGACCGACACTGCAGCAGCAGTACTAGTGCCTACCTTAGTATCCATCTATATTTCTAGTCCATTCAGTAACTAACATGAAATAAAACCAAACCACTTTTTGTAGATAAAAATCATCGAATTTCAGAATACGTATTTTCATATTTATTTTCATATTATTATTTCTATCATTTTTTTGCGATATGAATCAATTCTCAGAAGGTTGAGTGCCTCGGTTAGTGGACACATGAAACACAGTTTGTCGGTTCGAGGTATAGAGTTCTCTCATTTATATTGAGAACTTCCAAATTTACGACGATTTTCGAGGTTTTGTTTGAAATGGAATTAGATGATATAGAACGACTTGAATTTATTGGGATAATAATGTGAGATAAAAAGATGCATTTGAACCCAATCGCTTCCTTTCCTCCGGGTCGGGCAAGAATAATCCGTTTTTGATCAAATCTACCACGTGAACTGAAGCAAAATGATGCAAAATGTAGCTTCAATTTTTCATCATCCTTCTCCTCATCATCATTACGATGACTGAGATCATCTTTGATACACATCGAGTATTTAATCACCCACTGAGTAATCCCCCCTCACCCTCACCCCCTCACCCTCACCCCTCACCCTCACCCCTCACCCTCACCCCCTCACCCTCACCCCCTTCACCCTCACCCCCTCACCCCCTCACCCTCACCCCCTCACCCTCACCCCCTCACCCCCTCACCCCCACTGAACTGAAGCCACGACTTTTCTAACGGATAAATCGATTTCTGCTGCCAATAGATCCGATTGCGCCTCTCTCTGTCTCTCACCAGCCGCAATTTATCTACAATTCTGTTGACCACGAAACCGTATTAGATTCCCCGTTAGTGCGCCAATGTAATTTGTCGGTTGGCACTGATTGGTTTTTCTGTGACCCGCGGGTCGGCCTGTCATACGAGGGCCCTTGTCAGAAATCGCTAGGTCCCGGGCAGGTCATCCACTGGCCCGGGGAAGGGTCATTTGGTCACTATACGCGTAGTGGAGGTGATTTATACGGGGGCCTGGGGATATTGATTAGCGCTAAGACTCACCGCTATAAAGAGCTGATCAGTCAGGTTATATCAGCTCTGTCTACACGAATCTAATATAAGTCTAGCTATCAACATAAAATATCGTTCACGGTCGCTGTCAATCTTGAATGATACTGATCTTTACCAATAAAAATCGAGATTTTCTAGTATTTGAAATGCTATTATTTGATGTTGTTTTATTTCGTTGTATTTCAGACTCGAATGAATTGTACGCCTGGGGAAACGGCCACTGTGGACAGTAAGTAACAGTAATCTTTTAATCATTCTAAAAAATACTGACAGCAGTTAATTCGAAACGATTTAGAAAGTCTTAGAACGTGATAGAGCGTGTATTGTGTAGTGAATAGTTACCGACTGGTCACCACACTGACCGGACAAACTTACAAACCAAAACATTCACTACAGCTCGGTGGTCTAGTGGTTAGCGTGCTCGGCTTGGTCGCTGTGGTCCCGGGTTCGAATCTAGGGTTAGGGTTAAGGACTTGCTACACCTAGGGTTAGGCTCACGGCTCACTTATGGGTTGGCAATTTTTAGCGCTATGGATTGAAGTCTTTTGATGTTTATAACGAATCTCAGCGAGTGACATAAATATTTTTGCGCTTGTGTTTTTTTGTTGCGGTGTGGTGTAATGTTGAGGCATATGGGAAGGGTGGCGATAATCGCCTTATAGCTACTGCTGCAACTTAAGATGTAAAGTACTGATGGGGTTCTTTATAAATGTAAATGAGCTGAGATTTAACCCATCTGTCGGTGCTTGCGGTCGACCACAATGTGATGAAAAGCCGCACCGGGAATACCAGCTACCCGCCCGGGATCAGTCGTAATTTACATGCGTTTAAAAAAGCCGAGATTCGTCGTGCGTTCGGGGGAAATTTGATTGGTGATACGGTGGTGTTTCCGATTGAGTCGGCAGTACCGCGGTGTTTCCGATTGAGTCGGCGTCTACTCATCCGTATTGAAACCTAAACTCAGATCCTCGCGTCACGTTTTTGTTATTTTCACTTCCACAATTCTTTCTTTCTTTTCGCTGAACGTAATTCAAATTAAGAGAATGAAAATGTTTCGAAGTTTATGCGGGCATAAACGGCAGCGGCAGCAGAAACAGCAGCAGCTATTGTAGTCCAATTTATTTGTTTAATTCCGGGTAAATGCTTGACTTTATTCGCTGAGAGCGATTAGACTAAAATCCGCTCTCTTAAAAATTCAGTAAGATAAAAAGATCGTGAATTCTCACTTCTCTAGTGGTAGATTTTTAAATAGAATTAAGGAGGTTAATAATTTGTATCATGGATGATGTTTTACGTAGATATCGATATGTTTGAATATCTGTTGATTGCTGATAAATCCATCTAGAATATAATAAACCAATGTAAAAATATATAATATATAATTATATCATGTCCTCAAAATGTCGTCGGAAACATAAGATTTCGAATTTTGAATTTGAAGTGGATTAAAAATGGCTCTAACTGAATGAACGAAAATATCACTTAGGAATTAAGATAAAATATCGAGAAGAGAGTAAATTTATTAGTAAATCTTTTTAATAAACTGATCTTACAACGTCTATCATTTATCTAAGAATTGAAAAGAGATGTTGATAGTGAATAGAAGCTCAGAACTCGGTCGTGTGTGTATGCGGGTTCTCGCGGGTCCACGCGGGTTCTCGCTGGTTCTCGCGGGTTCTAGCTGCGACCATGTAATCTATAAAGATAAAAGCCGAATAAGGATTTATCGGGCACCGATTGCAATTAATATTTACAGAAGTTTTCTTTCTCAGTCTCTGCGGTGTCGACTGTATTGTATTCGCTCTCGTGTTGAGACTTCATCATCACACGAGTTATCTTACAAAGCAATTATGGGTAGCGAATAAAGCCGCGGTCCATCTCTCTCTCTCTCTCTCTACTCCTCAGCCGTCGTCGCCGCCGTCACAAAAAATGTCCTGCGGTTGCAGTGATTAAATGTTAAGCTGTTTCTGTTCTCACTAGCCTTGGGATTGCTCTATTGTTTCATAAACTACTCGCTATAGAAACATGGCTTCCCAGGCGAACAATACAGCGCGTAATGCAACTCAGCGTCACTTGTCAAACTTCTTTGTGCGAAGAACTAATATTTGAGATTTACAGCGCAATCTATGCCTATAAAAATCATGTTTCGCCTATAAAAATCATGTTTTCAGGCCTGTCCCTCGGCTAATTCGGTATTCTTGAGTAAGGACCGTGAAACCCAAATCATGCTGACGCTTTCCGACCAGCGGTTCGGCCCGGCGATCAACGTCTGAAACACGGAAATTACAAAAACAATACAACACGATTTTTATCGCTGTAATAAATTGTCGGTTTGTGAAACTTTCTGATGTAAGTTTGCGGTTAAAAGAGCTGTAAACTTTTACACTACGATTCGCACGAAGTTCTAGTAATGTAGAGAAAATATTGTCACTGTTGATGAAGCAATGATTTATAACCATCAGTAAGAGACAGTGTCTACTAAAGCTTCTTTCAGCTAATTACTCGCTTTACGATGGCGCCCGAGTTGAAACTATCGCCGCGGATTGGTGCTTGATTTATCTGCCATCCAACATTAACAACGTACAATTAGCACGAAATGGAAGTTTCAACTAATAATAACTGTCACTAGAGTAAGAGAGAGAGAGAGATCTGTGTTCTTTACCTGCATTACTATTCATCATGATGGTTAGAAGAGAGGGGAGTGGGGAGAGATGAGTGAGAAGAGAAAGGGGAGAGAGGAATGAGAAGAGAGGAGAGTGGGGAGTGGGAAGAGAAGAGAAAGGAGAGAAGAGAAAGGGGAGAGAGGAGTGAGAAGAGAGGAGAGTGAGAGAACGAGAGAGGGGAGAGAGTTTCGCCCTGAGGTATGTTAAATGATCGTATGGCTTCCCTGTCTATAGACTCACTGCTGCTCGGCCCCGCTATATAATTAGTGACAGGCTGTAAAACCTCGTGTTTACACTAAACGCGTTTGTTCTTTATACGAACTACAAGGGCTTCATTTGATTCATCAAAGTCTTACTGAATAGTGAATGACATTGTGACTGGTGACGTAGCCAGGAATCAGACCCTATCAGACCCTTACTTAAGCTGCTTTCATACGTCGAGTGTTCAGTATTTCCGAGGCTGGAAATAGGTTTCGGTTCAGTTTTTTCCCCGAAAGTCCCCAGCTACAGGGACATACTGATGAACTTGACTTCCTCATCAGAGACGCCCACTACCGGCTATTTCGTGAACTGTTTTCTCCTAGTAATGTAACAAGTTATCGTAGATTTGAATTCTGAATAAGGGCAAGGGTAAAGGTGAAGGTTAAGGGCTGGTAAGGGTAAAGGGCTCGTAATCCGAGCCACAAATCGATCTCAATATTTAGTCGATATTTCCATATTTTGTGTATGTAGCGTGTGATAATGATATTTGTTGTGGGTGCATCTTATAGTTGAGCTTGGAGATTGAAAGATGCGTAGTCATGGCAACCGAGGAAAATTTCATCCATAATCATGGAAATAATGTGTGGGAGACATTGTTTTTACTGATTAATAGCGACTGAGGGTGAGGGAGAGAGAGATTGGGGAGTGAGAGGGAGAGGGGGGCGTGAGAGGGAGGAGAGAGTGAGAGTGAGGGGAGAGTGAGTGACAGGAGGAGAGAGAGAGAGAGAGTGAGAGAGAGAGAGGGGGGCGAGTTAGGGGGAGAAGGAGAGAGAGGGGAGAGTTAGGGGAAGAGGGAGAGAGAAAGTGGGAGAGAGAGCAGCAGAGACAGAGAGAGTGCTGCTGGTGCAGCTGGTGCCATAAGACCGTCCCATCTCAATCTCTTCCCCACTTTCTTTCACTCCCGAATATCTTTCCCCTCTCCCCCACTCTCTGTCTCTGTCTCTTCCTCTTTCTCTTGATATTCAGTGGTTGAGCGATGGAGGGGAATTCTTCCTGGTCACAGATCCTCCATTCAACATTTATCATGTAATACACTATTGTCATTTGGGAAAAGACGATTTCCAGTTAGCTTTAGAATCTGACGCGCCAACATTCACCAAGTGGCCACAACTCTTTATTCATTACAACGCTATCAATTTTCATCAGAGATTCGTAACATATTTGTGTAAACTTAATAAGCAATATTTTCCCTGGTGTGACGTTTTGAGTCATGTCTTTCTCTCTCTCTGAAAATGAGTTGAGAACGCGATAATCCGTTTCTATTCTGTCGAATATCGAAAAACTAAAGACTGTAATCGCTTATAAGTACTCGAACATATGAATAGACATGCGTGGCCGGGTTGGGGGGAGGGAGGAAACAGCATTCCGCCAGTTTATGATGATAAATCACTAATATTTCGCGTGACTTTGTTTAATTAATTTAACGTTTGTAGTTTGAAGGTTGATGCGTTGTACGTTACTGTATAAAAACCTCTCTAAACGGCTTCATTAGACTTCAGAATACAAGTCGTTAATTTACCGGTCGGCGCCCGGCGATTTCCCAGTTATTAATGTTCTACTCAAAGTTCACATAAACCGTATCTGATTTTATGAGAAATTGGACAAATTTAATTCAAGATATTTTTTTTGTACGTTGAAGTGTACAGAGCCTGTTGTATTTCACGCTATTGTTAGTACAGCGTTGTATGATTGTTTAGTTTCTGCTCGAACGTGAGTTGATACTGTCTCACTGTTTATGAGATGTGACAAGTGTGTCAGTAGTCTACACGACGCTATAACATTGCCGTTTGTAAATTGATATTACCGATGTGGACCTCGGAATAATATATTTAACCCCGGTCAGAGCCGGTTCACTAGCGGTCTAATGGTTCCCCCATCTCATTCATATCATGTTTCTATTTCATCTGTTAATTCTGATCAATCTCAACCATCTGCGGACATCGGAACATTCTCCGAACCGTGGTCGTTTTTTTCTGAGTTGGTTTTTTTTATACGGATGAAGTTCAAATGTTACCGGTCGGTACAGTCGACCGGTCTAATGAGGTGCGTGTTGGAGGAAGTGTGTGAGCCGCTGTATTCACGGGTATTCACAGAAGTCTGATGGTTGAATGTTTAGACAGTGTCGGGTCCCTCAGGGGCCACTACTAGCTATAACCACCGCGTATCATATAACACGTATGATTGTCATAATGGTCTTATTATCACTGAACCTGTCTGAACAATGACCGTTAAGATGGACATGATATTATAACCGTCTTGGGTTTAACACGAGAGACAAAGCGGCTGTGACTGGTCATCGTCGTCCGCTGCTGCTGCTGCTGCGGCTGCTGCTGCTGCGGCTGCTGCTGCTGATGATGATGATGGTTAAGATGTTATTGCTTTGACAAATGGCGTTCACTTATTATTCCATATTGTAATATTGTAATATGTGGCGCGCGGTTTGTAACGCATTTGTTCGCGGTAAATTATGGAAAAACATGCAGTAAAAATGACCCGAACGATATTCGATCAGTTCTCTAGAGATTACTGGAGGTACCTTTATACCGGACATGGGTATCCGTGAACAGATGGTTCACTTTTACCAGCCCGTCACACAAACCCAGTCTTAAAGCGCCTTCACCGATTATTTGGTCGGGATACATACGTGATACATAATTTCTGGTGTGAGACGAATGCGTAGAGAATTCCACAATAAAATGGACGAAGTTCAGTTCAATTTGACTACGTTTACCTGCAACATTTCGGCTATAAACTAATAGCCATTATCGGACAGATTCGAGAACTCGGTCTGATGATGGAATATATGGGCGTCAATTTTGAAGAACTTGTCCTGTCCCAAAAGGGCAACATTATGTGGACTACCGCGCTGTAATGTACTTATCATCTTTGTAAACAAAATGAATAAAGGCACCCAAAGAGATTTGATAGACTGGTCCAAGTTTCACATGTCGCCCTGAATCCGCTCCTGGAATCTAGCTGTAAATATCCAGCCGCGAACAGAACATCGTCTGTTCTATCGTCCGGCAAGTGTCATCTGATCATTATACTACTACAGTTTACAATATAGGAAACAGTTCTAACAATCGAGTCCTGATCAACCTCTACAGTTAAACCATGGAGTAATCATTTCAAATAATTACTCCAAGTTAACCACGGTTAAACTGGTCAGATAGACACACACGTGATTAAATCGGATCACTCGGCGGATGTGGTCGGGTGTCGACTGGCGCATGCCCTTTAGCAGTCGTCTTTCAACTCGTCGACGTCACCGCGTGGTCCGGTGACAGGGGATTTTGTAAGCCCGGGCTAATTAGTGACATTAAGGGTCATTAGCGGGTGCGTTGTATATAGGAAATCACGTAGCGTGCCGGAGTCGCCGAAAGCGTGGTTTGATCAGTGTTGAAAGTTCTCTCTGATCGGAGCCGACCTTCTCCACGCGATACTGGAATTATAAACCGGTGGCAGAACGGCGCGACCGGACCTCCTCTCGCGCTGAGACAGCTTGTCATTGATAATTACATATCATATATAAACATTAATGCATCGGCGCAAATGGCCATTATCGCGCAGTATACGCGCCTTTATCAACAACGAACGCATTTTCTCTTTATGTCATAAAAATGTCTCGGTGTAACAAAGAAAAAATGATTTCGTTTGGTCGGTGTCCTCAGAGTGCACTGGCATGCGAGTATAAGCTGTATGTGTATGATTAACTGGTGTGTTAACGAGGTATTCTATCTCTCTCTCTATCTCTCTCTGGCCCGCCGCCGCCATCGCCGACTCGAAACCCATCACTAATATATTTCACACGTGCGCTCAATATGACACTGATGATGTGGACGGTTTTTAGTTAGTCGATCATTATGCAAACACCTTTAGTTCGAGGCTTTGTCTGGACATAAAATAAAGCCTTTTATGACCGTGTATTTTCACGTTAGATTATCATACACGCAGTGCGTGGCCTCCACGCACGTGCGTGTTTCAACTGTTACCATAAATTCACCTGTCATTATGAAATGTTGTCATTTTTATGTCGCAGATTGTTTTTAGTTAAGTTTATGGTATTGTATCAGTATACTGTACAATTCGAGTTTGCACGAAGGGGCGCGGGGTGAGGGAGTGAGGGTGAAGGGGCGCAGGGCGAGGGAGTGCCAGTGAAGGGCGCGAAGGATAGGACGGTGGGTTCTTCTTCAGATTAATGAAACTTCGTCATGAAGAACTGATTTAACATCAGATACAATGAATGTAGATTTGGTTCGATTTGAAATGTTTTTACTTGTTTGCTATGACTGTCATAAGATTATGAGACCTCCTTATAGGCATTGTGAGAGACACTATATCCGTGTTGGGACTACAATAGAAGATCCCACAATAGTAACGAAAAAATGATATAAAGTTCGAAATTGTTGCCAGTTTATTTAACGTTTCGACTATATTCTAATAGTTATCTTTAGGAATACTGTATATACTTCAGTATTCGTAAAGATGACTATTTAGCATTTAGTCGAAATGTCGAATAAACTACCAGTCCTAGGAAATATTCTTGAACTTTGTTTCATTTTTCCGCTATCACTGTGCCATTTAAAACATCGTATCTCCCTTATACGAAATATTTGACCTCTTGAAGATGCGTTTTGTCATGTGGGTCTCTGAACGTTGACATCCCTATGGGGTGAGATGTCTAGTGTGTATATAGTACGGTGCTCCGTGAGAACATTCTCGTACTACGCGTCAGAGATTGGATGCTAATTAACGGGTCCGGGCGGAAAAAGGAAGCTCGTATGAAGGATCAGCGCTGACGGAAGAAACCCTCATAAAACAGGAAGATTTACGTTCATAAATCACAGTATGTGTCGCGCTGATTCTGCTAATTGGCCGCGGTGCCGTAAGCCGCCTTTTGGCAGCCGAACGACGGCACAATAACTTAAACTTCGGATTAAAGTATCGAGGTCTCTTTATAACGGGCGCCACGAAAGTCAAATAAATGTTTGATAGCTGGATAATAATAGGATATAGGACGTGGTGCGATGATAAATTGATGGTCTTAAACTCGTTCAGTTGATATTTGTCAATAGGCGATGCATTAATGAGTATTAACTCAAACTCTAAGCCGTCGCCGCAGCCGAGATGCGGTATCGGTGACAAATGACATGAAGAGATGGAATTTGTAAAAGCATCATCAGTTCTCGTGTTATATTCCGTGTAGCATGCGCACGCGCGTGTCATTGTTTTACATTGCGGTACTGGGTAATAATTAGATTAGAAAAACAATAAAAATACCATGGGGCCTGTCCGGGATTCGAACCCGGGGCCTCTCGCACCCAAAGCGAGAATCATACCACTAGACCAACAGGCCATATGGTATACCCTAAGTCGGTATGGTTTTTGATGCGCGCATTTCGCTTGTGAAATCTGTTGCCTTTATTTGATTATAATATTGATCAATAAGACAGAATGATATAATAAATACACTGTTCTATATAAAGTGCGTGTGTTTTGAACCCGTGTATAAAATGAAGTTCTTTAAAGTACATAGTTAACAGTTAAAGACACGTTGTCCTATAGCAGAGGGGTCACTCAGACCGTTTATGCCGACTATTGTGGTCAAGTCGACCAAAATATTATAATTTCGAAATAAAACAATACGAAAGGTTCTAGAAACAAACATCCATTTTAAATTGACAATTATAATTTAGTGAGTGAAAAAAATACTGGGCCTGTCCGGGAATCGAACCCGGGACCTCTCGCACCCGAAGCGAGAATCATACCTCTAGACCAACAGGCCGAGACATTCACCGACGACAGTCATTAAGTATTTATAGCCTTGAGCCCAGCGAGTTTCACCATATCAAAACCTGTTGAGCAATTATAATGTTGATTGGTAGGGTAAGAGCACTTTGTAAATTATATATTTGTTTTTATAAGGAAATTGATATATAATTTCATAAATGAATAATCGACTTGTCCGGGAACTAATAAACCGGAACCAGTCGGCCATGTTTGAAGTTTAAAAAGAATAAAATCTGTTACCACAATCAACATCGATTAATTAATCATAGATAATGTAAAGAATACCAGGATTTTCATCTTTCCAACATCTGCGGCGTTTCCGATCAATCGGCATTTTTATTTTCTGGTTTCTAAAATGTTTCTCACATTGTGTTTCAATGGGATGCATTCTGGTTTCCGGTTGGATATTGATATTATATAAATTCTTCAGATAAGATCAGTATTTAAAGCTGCTATGATTTACAAATAACTCGAATTCCATAGCGAATAAGATACAATAGGTGACCTTTAATTATCTGAAGGTCAAGTGGATACTCTGTATAGAGAGGAAGTAAAAGGAATTGAAATATCGATGATTTATTGACGATATTCACTTTAATGAAGGAAGTACACAGTGATTAAAACTGTGTAATGTCGTGTTGTTTGAGTGGTTCCCACAGTCCCTCACACCCGGCAGCTCGCCAGCCAGCAGCCCAATTCATCTGACAGTAAGAGGTTGAACATAGCGTTTTCAAATATAAGATAGAATAGTTTTGCTTTTGGGTTTGATAGTAAAACTACAAACTATAATCTTAACACTTTGTGCGGTTTATCGGTTTATGCACAGTCCCCCAATACTATATGAGTGTGATAATCACAGGTCGAAAATTAACTACAAAATATAAGGCAATATAATTCATCACTGTTTAAACCAATAAAATTGAATACAGAATTATAGGAATCATTCTGACAAAGAGGTTCAGCAGGAGACAGAGAAAATATTGAAATCAGTTTAATGAATAAAGATTTTTTTATAGATGTGATAATGAATATAAATTTTAAAAAGGACCGGTTTCTGGAATTGCGCTAATTATCGCGCGACGGAGACTTTTCAAAAATTTTGCATCTTTAGAAATTGATAATTTGTCCTTAAATTCTGCAACTTTTCTGTCGCTTTCTATTCACGAAATTTTATGAAAAGATATTATCGGCGTTAAGTGAAATAGTAGCTCGTATAGAGACGATTTAATTAGTATTGACGTTTTGTCAAATCGATTTTGAACAATTTGTGTTTTTGAAAAGAGACAAAGAGAGAACAGAAAACTGTCGAATAACGCGTTAATTACAGAATCAATATTAGTGAATACATAGATATGAGTTTATCACGGTATTTTAATTGACTTCAGACACGATATCAACACCCGCCCGCCTGCCCGCCTGCCCGCCTGCCCGCCCGCCTGCCCGCCTGCCCGCCCGCCTGCCCGCCTGCCTGCCTGCCCGCCTGCCCGCCTGCCCGCCCGCCTGCCCGCCCGCCCGCCCGCCCGCCTGCCTGCCCGCCCGCCTGCCCGCCCGCCTGCCTGCGCGGCTACTGTGCGTTTATTCATAAATCACTTCTCAACTCAACTTCATTATTTATATATTAACGAAACGCCAACAGATTTCATCAAACGCGACAGATTTTTCATCTAATTTGATTCGGCCTTAAAAAGCTTCGTAATATTATATTTCTAGCAGATTTTTCATTGTAAATTTCTCGTGTACAGAACAGACATTCAGTAAAGCCATGTTTGAGTGGTTCCCGCAGTCCCTCACCCCCAGTAAAGCCATGTTTGAGTGGTTTCCACAGTCCCTCACCTCCAATGAAGCCATGTTTGAGTGGTTCCCACAGTCCCTCACCCCTAGTAAAGCCATGTTTGAGTGGTTCCCACAGTCCCTCACCCCTAGTAAAGCCATGTTTGAGTGGTTCCCGCAGTCCCTCACCTCCAATAAAGCTATGTTTGAGTGGTTCACGCAGTCCCTCACCCCCAGTAAAGCCATGTTTGAGTGGTTCCCACAGTCCCTCACCCCTAGTAAAGCCATGTTTGAGTGGTTCCCACAGTCCCTCACCCCCAGTAAAGCCATGTTTGAGTGGTTCCCACAGTCCCTCACCCCTAGATCGATATTTTCACTTCGTTTCTATCTTCATCCAATCCAGAGAGAGATGAACGAAATAAAGGGATTCAATTGGAAAAATTGGGGCAATTATCCAACAATAGGACCCCAGCTGGTACCAAAAAAACATAGCACCTGAAAACTGTAAAAAGGCTAATCAAATCAAATTATTCTGGTACTGGGTCTTTTTTTCTCACAGGAAATGTTATAATGATGGACTTAAATCACCTAGGAATAAAACCCCGTCCACCCGCCCGGTGTTTCATTTAGAAATTCTCGTGTACAGAACATACATTCAGTAGGGCCACTACCTTCATCACATAACAATAACGTGACCTATTGTCGTACAGGCCACAAACTGGTTTGTACCAGAACAATCAAAATCCGACGTATTTGGTCAATCTATAGATCGCGTATGAGTGGTCTGTGTAAGGTTTGTTTGCCGTCTCGATCTGATCATGATCTCACAGACTGTGGTCACATAAAATGATAAAACCACATTACAGGAGGTGCCACGACCACAATTTTGAAATTAAAGAAAAATATCCGAATTTAAGAATTAAATTACGTTGTAGCTCGGGGAGAGGCCGAATCAGTTACGGCTTTCTGCATTTTTGGATAGATTAAGAATATGAATAGTTTACGGTGTTGTTTTGGTCGGTCCGATGGTCGGTTGGGTAATCATTTTAAAATCCACGGCTTAAGATTTTCTTTATGGTCGCTCATTACACCGAAACCTCTCTTGATGATTGAAAATCTATTTAGAAAAATGACTCTGTCTTTTATGAAGTTTTTATATTTAATCGAACAAAAGATTTTGAGCGGCGACGGTGACGTTCGTTTTATCGGGTTTATGATTAAAAGCCGGGGTCTTACTCGGTTGCGCTGACTGAGGCTGCTCCGACTTGCGGTGTAGAATATTAATATCAAAGCAAATATTTAATGACGGAAAATTAAAGGCATGATAAATTTAATGCCACAAACCGCTGCGAGCGAAACAATTAAGATTTCAACTCAATATTAGCTTTTGTATAAATCTTGCCGTGGAAATGAATGACTGTAGTGCTGCAGGTTTTTATCGTGTTAGGTTTGTTTTATGCGGTCATCAGTAAACGACACGAACACGACACGAACACGACACGAACACGATACAACACGTCGTGTCTGGTTTACTCTGGGTCACTTTCAAATTATTACAGCTGAAAACTATGACGGTCGTTATGTTGAATACTTATCACGACTTTCGTTAAAGTGTTATTTTCCCGGTGAACTGCTGCTAGTTGAGTTTAGCCGAAGACAATCCTCGATTCGTTTTAGATTCGTTAGAACCTAATTATCAACAAAAGACAATTATTCATTGATGATTCATTCAACATCACACGTATTGTTTTGCAAATCTCAACAGTTGAAATTACAAATAGGGCTTAACGTTATCTAATCCGTAAATAATTACCCGATTTAGGATTAGTGAAATAGTTCTGATATAGTGAGATAACCGAGGATTATCCTCAGAGGTCTTTAAGTCGCCGCAACTCCTGGCGCCAACGATCTCAGCGATATCCAACTACAGTCAGGATTTGATGGGCCAGACTGAGTGGACTACTCTGAAGAGAAAAATAAAAAAATTATCATGGGCCTGTCCGGGATTTGAACCCGGGACCTCTCGCACCCAAAGCGAGAATCATACCCCTAGACCAACAGGCCAAGTTATCAACTGATGCGTTCAATGCCAACGTATTGTATTGTTCGATTTCAAGCCGTTACGGTCTGAAAATCATATTGGAAAATTTCAAGCGAATCATTCATTCTTGATCGCCGCATGTGCGACATATTGGTTCCAACAGACAGTGACCCTTACAGCGCCTTATAGGAGTACTCTTAAATGATAAACAGTATCCTTTTTGAGTCCAGCCTGAGTGTCCCGAGTGTCCTGCAGTTTCGCCTGGAGTGCACGAATCGAAAAGTAACAGATAAGCAGAAATTACTGATCAAAGGTAGGTATTTGATTGTATCGGGCCCCAGTTCCGATACTGCACCATTACCATTGAGTATCGTGGTGACCAATATAGAACTCAGTGGGTCTGATAACTAGTGAATCTCTGAGAGATGCCGCTGATTGTCGCTTTCAGATCACAGACACTTTTAGAGGAAAATACAAATAAACGGATTGAATGAGATTCGAGCTGATATCGTGGTTTTCAAGCGGATGTTACTGTGACTCCGATGACAGCCAGTGCTATCCGCTCATGATCGATGTGTTCTAAACACCAACAGATAAAAAAACCAAATCGCATTTCATTGAAAAATTATGAATTAAACTTTTTGTGATTTTTCGATTATGTGTTTTTGCTCGGCGGCTGCCGCGCATCAGTCACATAACCGGAAGTGTTTTGAATGCGGTTTGGTGAACTAGTATCAGATCGATCATGGTGTCTGGTACACACAGCGCGCAATGAGACAGACCCCCGTTACTCTCAATCCCTACAGTCATATGTCATGTTCTATGAATAAAAGAGGATATATTCTGAACCGTGTCATCATTAAATTTCATGGGTTATCATCACCCGATTACTACCACTGCTGCTTTTATTGTGAATTTATGCAACGGTTCGATAGAGCGATATGATAAATTAGGTTCCAATGTGGTGAACTCCTCTCATCCATAGTGGGGGGTGGGGGGATGGGGGGGGGGGTAGCGTCTTAACCCTCAGAGGTATAATATCTGTACTCGGGAGCAGCTCATTATTCATCAATGAAAGTATCGTATATAATTGATAAAAATCCGACAATGAAATTCTTTATCAGATCAAATTTATATAAGATATGGAACTATAACGTTTCGACTGATGACAAAACCGCCACCATCAGCCGTGGCCAGAAATAGATGAGATAGAGTATAGAAACTAAATCAACGAATAACGATATATCATCTTTATCTTATAAAATAAGAAGATATTTGTTCACGTCGTATTTATTGTAGATTGTATTGTAGATTGTATTGTAGATTGTTTCTGTTGTAGACTGGGCTGTGGAAAGGATACAAGTTCAGCGGAACCGATCAGAATTCAACTTTATGAAGTGCAACCAAAACCACCAGAAATCCGCGGTGTTTCGTGCGGCGGTCGTCATACTTTCATTTGGCTCGAAAATGGACACGTTTTCAGTTTCGGTAACGATAGTTTCGGGCAACTCGGATACAACCAGAATATGGCACCCACTGTAATACAGGTAAGTCCCAGATAACAACTTGAAAAGGCCGAGTCAAAACCTAATCGATCCCCTGGTTAGTTGAGGTGTCCAGTCTCAGCTGCAGTGACTCGAGTTAGAAACTGCGCGCGCAGGTCGGTTATGGGTGGCTCTGTAAGGGGTGGGGGAGGGATTGACTTCTCTGGGCCTCTAGTATTTCAATTACTCTATATTGTGAATAATTCATACGAAACCTTGTTAATTTTTCTACCAATGTAATTACGAGTCAATGCGAAATAAATTCATTCATTCACTGAATCAATACTTTCCATCTATAACCCGAGCATCCCGAAACACCGATCATTCCCTGTATACAAGTCTATAACCCGAGCATCCCGAACCACCGATCATTCCCTGTTTACAAGTCTATAACCCGAGCATCCCGAACCACCGATCATTCCCTGTTTACAAGTCTATAACCCGAGCATCCCGAACCACCGATCATTCCCTGTTTACAAGTCTATAACCCGAGCATCCCGAACCACCGATCATTCCCTGTTTACAAGAAATCAACGAAGTTGTTGATAGAATAATTCTTTCTCATCAGAGTCATATTGTTTGACGAAAAAAATCAAAAAATCTCAGAAAATCATTTCTACTAACTATAACTTTACCGGTTGCACACGGTAACTCTTGAAAACCCCTCATTGAATACCAGCCTGCGTCAGCTGACAGAAATGTGTCTAATTCACACTAACTGAAGTTTGCACCGACGTCAAGTTATAATCCATCAGTTCTGTTGGTATTTGAAAAGAAGTCAATATTGTCCGAAATAATTTACATAATGTGAGAGTAAGATTGAGATTAAAGCGATGAGATTGAGGCGAGGAAGATGCAATCTTCAGTCGAGGTAAATCTATTTCTATGCGGCTTTTCATCGCGAATAATACAATTTAGCGCTGTGTCAAAACGATGTGGAAATTGAGAAGATAGTTTGACAATTTCATCAAGTTACTCGCCGCCAAACAAGATGTTCCCCTCATCCTGATTCTCTTCGCAGACAATCACACATTCGGATAAGATTTATTGCTATATAGTGATTGCTTCCAAGACAACAAGATGCGAATTTTGATCAGTGAATTTTTGTGTCGTTTAATCAAGGCATGGCTGTTAGATTGAGGTCGTAGCCTCGGCGAGTGAGGCTTGTCTGTCACTTGTCACCGAGGACTGTTTGTGGCTGATTGCGAAAAAAATGTATAAGGTTGTTATTCAATAATTTGTGTCTCAGCTGCGCGGCTTCCATCGGAATTATCAATACTGCTACCGCCCGGCATCTTCTACTGTCGTTCTGACACAGAGCTTCCCCTTAAAGCTATCAGTTTACCTCAGAAATAACGTCTAGTTAGTTTTAAGACTAGTTTAAGATCATCTTAGTTCATCAACAACTTAAGACCAGTCTAACGATGATAAAGCCACGACTGTGAAATTGGGTCCAGGTTTAAGGAGAGAGGAGAGAGGAGAGAGGAGAGAGGAGAGAGGAGAGAGGAGAGAGGAGAGAGGAGAGAGGAGAGAGGAGAGAGGAGAGAGGAGAGAGGAGAGAGGAGAGAGGAGAGAGGAGAGAGGAGAGAGGAGAGAGGAGAGAGGAGAGAGGAGAGAGGAGAGAGGAGAGAGGAGAGAGGAGAGAGGAGAGAGGAGAGAGGAGAGAGGAGAGAGGAGAGAGGAGAGAGGAGAGAGGAGAGAGGAGAGAGGAGAGAGGAGAGAGGAGAGAGGAGAGAGGAGAGAGGAGAGAGGAGAGAGGAGAGAGGAGAGAGGAGAGAGGAGAGAGGAGAGAGGAGAGAGGAGAGAGGAGAAAAAGGTGTTGAGAGTTAATGGTGTTTAATGATAAATCGCTATCAGATTTCATACGCTTCACACACACTGTATTCAAGAAGTCTTCAAGTTCTCTTTCCTCACTTCACTCAAGTATCCACTAAACGTGTTATAATGTTTCCACTTCAAGCAGCTGAAGAGAGAAGAATTCTGTTGATTTATATTGTAGAAAGTTATAAAGTCTGATCACGAATCAACTCATACACATCGGAATAGTGGTGCAGTTACTCTGATGATAATGTCTGATCATTTTCTGAATTTGTCTGTTTTTTTCTAGTTTTTATCAACAGTTCTTGCTGGCTGCATCCTGAAGCTCTTTGACAAGTTCCACTAGTAGAGAGTTCAGTTACATTTGATTTTATAGTTGAATTGAATTCACATTCCTATCAGATTGACTCTTAAAACGCATTAACTGCGGTTCGAGTAGGTTGAGTTTGCATTTGACTAAGAGTTAACTCATTGGAGATGAACTAATTTTAAGCCCAAACTCACGTGTGAAACTTGGTTCTGATTATTTCTGATATCTTGGTGTTTATTGTAAGATTGTATCCATCACCGAACTGTCAACATTTGACGTTTGTTTCTGATTGATCGATGGCAATACGCGATGTAGACATTTTTAAAGAATTATAATCCCGCGAAATCTCGATAAAATAATTGCCTCGAAAACTGATCATCTGAAATATTATCATTCATTCCCAATAAAATACGACGAGTGATGGTAGGGTTCAGACCTATAGCGAGCCAGATGGCATTTTGAAGTCGAACTGTGCCACGAGGCCAGATGGCTTGTGGCATTGGCAAGTGTTGGTTAGAATGATTAACTGTCGGTGGACAAACCGCGGGTATAAGACTGTTTAAACAGCCCTCGAGCTCCTCCGCGTCGATCGAGCACCATCGAGTGTAACATCAAACAATAATGTGTTTATAATAGTGTTGTATTGTGGAGACATGACGTCACAGTACCTATATTTCATCGCGTTTATTGTCGAGTTACAGACGCATTTTTGCCTGCGACGCCGCGTCGAGTATTCTGCGCATTGTTTCGCTGTCATTAGTTACAGCTTCAATCTAACGACTCATCAATGTTTCATATTTTCCGAAAATGAATACAAATCGCTGTTTAGTTCCAAGTGCTCTCTCAACACACGCAGCCTCAAAAACAATCGGGTAAATCTTTCATCTCAACAGCAGCTCAAGACAACACCGCAATGGTCGAGACCTAGAGATTTAGATTTAGACCTGATTATGAGCATCAATTCAACCGTTGTGAGTCTAGATCCTGTTCAGTGAGTTGTGAGTTAAATCTGAGCTAGGATGAGTTCATTTTCAATGAGTAAACTCTAAAAGTAAAATCTCAACTCACAACTGTGGAATTGGATCAAGGATTCGAGAAGCCACTAATTGCAGATTAACTGATTTTTACTAACATGTGTAAAATTTTGAAACCAGTCCTTGTTTCCCTCCTGATCCAATCTAACCAGGGAATCATCATTATTTTAAACGTAATAGATTTCTTTAAAGACAGATTCTTTTTGTCACAGAAAATTCAAATGCTTCCTATTGTCGAATATATAAACGAAGCCAGCGCGGTTTGACTGTAGCTGTCCCGCTGTGTATCGACAGACAACTCATTCAGCCAAAATAATACCGTTAAAAAATCTGACATGATGATTTTTATGAAAATCTGAATTTCTACGGTCCCAATCACGTCAAGCATGATTTTAAACCAATCGCCTGTAACAACGCCCGAGGGTAAGATGACTGCCGGGGAAGCCTGCGGATACTAGCGATCAAATTCGAAATACACGCATCAAAATTGTTAAATTAAGTGAAAATTCACAAAGTTGGATAATTTTGAAATGAAATGACCCCATCTGCGCACAATGGTGGTCATTGTATTAGAATTCAGCCTCGATCCTACGTCGATTTTTGATACGTGGACAAAGGGAGAGGTGTTATCAGAAATATATCATTAGAAACAAGAGGATATATTGAGTTTTTTATGAGTTATCTCCCATGTTTAAACATCTGTCTCAGTTATATCCCGCATTATGATAATTGAGAGACTGTTTTTGACTCATCGAATTGAGGGTTTCAAATTCGGGCAGATTTTGTTCAGTGAATGGTTTTTAAGATTTTGAAGAAATATTCAATGGTTTTCATAAATTTGACAGAATGTTGAGAACCCTTGAATTCTCACTGATTTAGGTTTCAAATTCAGCAAAATTCGATATATCCAATTTTGATATACGGTCTATTGGGGGCGTTAAATAGGTCCTAGTGGTTTCTTTTTATCGCGATTTCTACATTTTAAGAAGCTGACTATTTGCCAGTGTAGTAGAAATATATGTATGTCTGAATCGTTTAGAGAATTTTATCAAAAGCATCAATTCGAAATATGCATTCCGGAAGTCGTCTTGCTGAAATTCAAAGAATTTATTCACAAAGTTTCTAAATATCGTGTCTTGTTTCCAGTATAAACTGGGCTCTCGATGAATTCTGGAATTCTTGTGTTTTTCATACTCGGCGCTGCTGTAAATTGATGTCGTATTCTTTTGTTATGAATTACAGATGAAGCCACGCCTATTACGTCACCTATCCAATCAGGTAGTCGAGCAAGTGTCGTGCGGAGAGCGACATTCATTACTGATGTTACGAGGAGGTTCTGTATCAGCCGTAGGGTAAGTGACTCATCGCCGTGCCGTCGTGGCCCCCGTGTCAAATCTGTGACTAGTTCACCGTGCCGGTTATCGCGGAAACTTTTAAACTACGTCACCCCGGGTTACGAGCAGTATAATGTCGCTTTCATCCTAGCGATCGAATTGTGTGTCAGCGATTTTGACAGCGACGAAAATCCCACGTAAATTGCACTCGGTCTGATATTATGAATATATATATTTAAAGCCCGCTAATGCGGATTCATCGATGGCCCGGATTCAAACATTGTGTCCATAGCTAAAGAGAACTGATGAAAGATTTATCCAGTATCGGTCGGTTCGGTTATTTTCATCGTGTAGTAGGATTTAACCGGTCCAATCCCGCCGCACGTCTGTCTCTATCTCTTACTAATACTCAATCATCTCATTTATCGATCTCAAATTTTCATTCACCAAAATTCCGCTATTATTCCAGTGATTTTTATGAGTCTGATTCATTATTATCTCTGCAAGCGAAAAATGGGTTTATTTCAAAGCTTTTATTTGAAAATGCTTCTATTCGATACCATAGCCTCGTAGTAGTCGTAGGCATTTCCCAAAAAATCAATTTTATTGGTTTTCGTTTAACAAAGACGTCTATATAAAATACTTGTCTATTTTGAGTCAGATATCTTCTAAATGAAGTAAAATTTGAATCTTTCGCTCAGATCTGTTGCAGTAACAACATCGAATCAGAAAATTGCCCGATATCAAGAATTCTAAATGTTTGGGTCTGTTTGCGACGGTCACTCAGTCAAATCATGAAATTGTCAAATTCTGCACGATAATGAAGTCATATTTATCTAAATCTCGAGAATGAGCGGATTAGCCACCGCGGTACTTTTCGGTCAATGAGAAAATTAACATTTTTAAGAGATGCCGGTTCTGGTTTTAGATAAGTGTTCATCACATTTTGACAAGGCGTAATTCAACTCGTTCGGATGAAAAGCTCCGATAGAATCTACAGATTAATATCTCTTTTCTAAAATCTTTTAATTTTTCCCCGGCCGCGAGCTCATTGCGCGTATCTGTGTATGAATAGTTTGAAAAGGTTGTCAAGGACTTGTCTTACAAAGACTGTTCCGTTCCTGCGTTCACCTGGAACAATCTATAATTAAGTCATGAAATGTAATTCGACTGTCTGTTTTTTGCTGATATCAGGAGCTGCAGATTTAGCTCACTCTCCACTCGCAGCTCTTGGGGATGAAAATAATATGATTTGTCTCATGAATTTAATGTGCGTAATTCGATGAAAGGAATCTCAAATAGTTTCGAATCCAATTCACTTTGTGTAGGTCATGAATGTGTAGTCTCTCTTCTCTCTCTCTCTCTCCTCTCTTCTCTCTCTCTCGACTCTCTTCTCTCTCCTTGCTCTCTCTCTGTCTCTCTCTCCCATTTCTCCATCTCTCGTCCACTCCTGTCTCCCTCTCCTCCCTTCACATCTTCTCTTCTTTCTATCCCTCTTTCTCTCTCTCCTCGCTCTTTCTCTCCTCTCTCTCTCCTCTCTCTCTCTCCTCTCTCTCTCCCTCTGCGTTTTTGAGGTGCATTCAGCTTTTTACTAGTAAACAAAGCTTTTCACGAAAGCAGTCGATTGAAAGTTAGTTCAGCGCCAATGCACGAGACCAATTAAGATTTATGAAGAGAAGCCAATGATTAATCCTCGCAGTATTATAAACTCAGTGGTATTTCTATCGTCGTCGCCGCTTTTGTTATTGAGGTTTTGTCTCTCGCTATTCGAGTCGTCGGTTTCAAGCGCCTTTTAAAAAAACTGTTCGTTAATTAATTTTCAGATATTCAGGGCGGATAAGAACCCAGCGCGTCTGAAGCGACCACGTGAGATACGCTGATAACTTGTGCGCTGATGAATTAACAGTATATTTAAATGTTGATAATCCGCGCTGTGATCCACGACAAACCCGCACGACCGCACCATCAGCACATATTTCATATTCATAAGAAAATTGATGATGAAGTTTGCATTTCTTTCATTGAATCGGATGAGAACCTTTCATTCGGGGGAAAGAATAAAGGGGTTTATTAATTAATTCTCATTGAGGAATCTGCGTGTGCATGTCAGTAACCGGCGCCGCCTTCCTGAGGCTGCCGTGTTTAAACAAATCCAAGTCACTTTTTGTTACGGCTAACAAAAGCCATGTTTTCATTACTTGTTTCATATTTTCATCTCGGGAAAAACTCTTTAACACAAAAAATGGATGCGAATACTACTGTACGCTAGCGACGCGAGTGGCGATGAATTGAATTAAATTTCTGATGCAGATTCCATTGATTTTGTGGTTTACCAGAAGTGATGCTGGATGATGATTAGTTTCTATTATCTGTATCGAGATGGATTGAACCCCTACAGTTTAAACACAGTCGTCCAGGTGTCCACTATCTCACACACACACACACACACACAATATCCCTGCAGTCAACTCATTGTTTAAACTAAATCTCTTCTCATCATTTGTCTTTCTCTCTTCTTTCTGATTTCTTTATTCTATTCATCACATTTCTTCCTTGACCCAGACACGAACAATCTCTAGTTTTACAGATTTTAGGGGTCGAAATTTTTCTTTCAGATTCTAAATTCTGATTTCTATTGTTTCAGACACAACACATACGGACAGTTAGGGATTGAACCGGTTCAAGTTGAAATGTCCCGTCAACCGATTACAGTTAAAAGCCTTCCACAGATCTCTAGAATAGCAAGTGGTGCAAATCACAACATAGCTATTGACGGTAAGAATAAGCCTTTTCTAAGTAACTTTTAATGATTCGTCTATAATCTGTAAATAGCTTCAGTCTCTAGGATATTTTTCAGAGGGGTAGGGGGGAGGAGTAGAGGGGGGTAAGAAAGCAATAACATACTTCACGCCGAATATCTGCCGAGTGCTGAGCATTTCCGAATCCTTATTTTTTAGGTAATTCTTAAATCTTCGTCTATATTCGTCCATATTAGAAATAGGGATGGTCCACGCCTCCTAACCCCCTTTTGGTTACACTTAGGTTTAGTTCGTTTGCTGAACTCTTAACGAATATTATATCGTTTTTGCGAGTAATCTTGATAAACTTATTTCAACTCTGGGTCGTATATCCTAAACTCGTGAATTTGGATCCGAATACGTTCAAACTACTTCTGCTGTATTCAAATTAATCACAATATTTACAAGTCGTTGATAAACCGCTTCTCGAGATGAGAAAACGACGAGAAATGCAAAAATATCTCCATACAAAAATTCATATGTAATGAATATTGATAAGTTTTTTAATCAGTCACGACTCGATAGTTGTGAAGACTCTCCTTTGCCTTGAAGATGACTTTTAAAGTAAAACCAGTCTCGGATGCGCTGTGACGGTTTGAAGGGGATTCAATTTGATATTAAGATCTCTTATGTTAAAAGCACTAGAAAATCTTTGATCCATAAATGGAAATTTAAGAGCGGTATGAATTTCGTGTTGACGTCACACATCAGCATCACGTATCAAATGAAGGAAGATTATTCCCATCTTGATTCACAAAATTCGAGAAAAAAAAACCTATTCTGTCTCCTCAGGTGAAAGAGAGAGAGACGGAGGGCCGGCGAGGGGGGAGTAATTAGAATTCTTCAGGCCATCTTGTGATTTTAAGAAGCCCTTCAGACCCATCGTCCTAAACAATTTTCTTACAAACCTCCGATTTCACCCAATATTTAGAGATTACCCAATATTTAGAGTTGTGAGTTTCAAAAGATCTAGAGCCCCCAGTATTAGGGGGAACCATATAAACCTAGGAATTTCCTTTCCTTCATAGCAAGTAAACGTAAATTGCTCACATCTGATTGGTCTTTACCAATTTCAGTATATAACCAATGCTATAATGTATAGGTTTATATGTATGTACGTATGCGGTCCCCGGAAGGCAATTATTTTGTGAAATTGGTTCGCGAATTTTCCTATCAGAATATGAATTGGTGGCTGATCAGTTTACTGTACAGTGTGTCCTTTTATTGGTTTCAATATTCACAATGTCAGTAGCTGCTGCTGCTGCTGCTGCTGGAGGTGGTGTCTATCACCTGTACATCTATTTACATTTATTCTCTTTTTATCACGCGAAAAATTGAAAGCATTGACGATAATTTAGTGTTTGATAATTGAGAGACAATGAATCGAGCGCGAATCTGTGAATCAGATAGAAATTGACGCCTGGTTGAAAGAATCTGTGATTAAGGTTTTAGGGCATGACTTGAATTGAATACGCGATACTTTATGGGGGAAGGAAGGTTCGCTTCAGAATTCTATCAGAACATATCTGAAGTCAAATTCGCTGAAGGCTGATTTTTCAATTAACAGATATTATTTCATGTTCACCGGCTTTTCGCTGATATTTTGTCGCCGGTTTTTGATCTATTTCAATCGATTCAAAGCGTCAGTTTGAATAAAAAGATCTCATAAAACAATTTCATTTTAGATGTGATTTTCTATTTGAAATATTGCTTAGAATATTTCTCTTTATGTAAAGAAAAGAATAGAAATAGAAATCTATTTTCGTGAAGCTGTTACAAAGATATGGTTTGAATGTGAAGGAAATGTAAACAGATAATGATATGTTCTGCGCTCAATGTGGGTGTCTCACTAGACCTGAGTTACCTCAATCCCGTCTTGAGATAGCTACGTCCTCTACCGAGAATGTGTGAGGACCCCCAGCCAGCCCTTACCCCTCGAAACATCCCAATTACCTTCAGACTCATTACTCTAAAACTGCAGTCGCACTGGTCTCTCCGGGGACAGACCGCGTCATTAACAAAACACCGCAAGTCAATTTACAAATCTAAAACTGAATAAAGACACGTGTCACGTGAACTCCTGTGGGAGTTACTGGCGCAGCAGAGAGGAGAAGGTGAGACTGAGGGAAGTTTGAAGCTGATTGTGACCCACCTGTTTTAACACCTCCACATCATCCAACACCGTTAAAATCACATCAGCAAAATTATAATTCACTAATCGTTATTTCCTCACAATTGAAAATTATTCCCGATAATAATTTCAGCAATTTGAAATAAAGAGTTCGGAAAGTTTCCTTCAGCGAGTCGTTAATTTCGTACTCGTTTTCAATGTTGTTTTAGTGTATATCGTTACAACACGGATTCGGAGTGTTTTTCAGGAATGATTTGTTTTCTCCTCGATATTTCAGCAGACTCTGGTGATGTGTATGTTTGGGGTTACGGTCTCCCGTGTGGAAACAAGCAACACAACGTTATTTCACCGATAAAGATAACATTGAGTCGAGCTATAGCCGTATCTGGAGGAAACACTCATTCGTTAGCCCTCATCGGTAAGAAGCATTTTACTCTCAAATATCAACAGAATACATCTAAAAAACATCGCAGATTGGTTTGTTTGTAAAATCGACAGGAACAAACTGATCGGTTCCGGCGACCTCCAACCAGCACTCTCTCCTCCCCCTGATGTTAGGACTTGGACTAGACCTACTATTGTACAGATACCATGTCGATCGTCCGGTTTTTACTGATGACCACTGACTGACGTGGTTTGTAAGTTTGTGTGGTCAGTGTGGTGACTGATGACCACTGACTGACGTGGTTTGTGTGGTCATTGTGGTGACTGATGACCACTGACTGACGTGGTTTGTGTGGTCAGTGTTGTGACTGATGACCACTGACTGACGTGGTTTGTGTGGTCAGTGTGGTGACTGATGACCACTGACTGACGTGGTTTGTGTGGTCAGTGTGGTGACTGATGACCACTGACTGACGTGGTTTGTGTGGTCAGTGTGGTGACTGATGACCACTGACTGACGTGGTTTGTGTGGTCAGTGTGGTGACTGATGACCACTGACTGACGTGGTTTGTGTGGTCAGTGTGGTGACTGATGACCACTGACTGACGTGGTTTGTGTGGTCAGTGTGGTGACTGATGACCACTGACTGTATTCACTGTTACACCCGCTGTATCAGAGTTGTATCATTGAACTATTGTTTTACCGCGATTCATTGATTACTCGGCGTCAATCGTGGCGACACTTTTTTTGTTGTTTTTCACGCTATTATCTTCTGCTTCGGTGTCATGAAAGGCGACGATTGATTTTCAGGGTGGAAAAACTTTTGAATTCAAACAACGACGACAAAACCATCATTCATCCATTAGGGTCAACATAGATGTAAACGATCTATCGATCGACTGATGCGTCTCATCGTGAACTAATTGAAAAGAGTAACGCATCAGTACTTAACATCGTGTTTAAACTTGTCATGTGTTAATGGATTTATTGACCTGATAAAACCCCCGCGCCCCGCGCCCCTCCTCCCCCGGTAAGGGGGGATTTATTCGTTCATATTTCCTGCTTATAGTCGTACGTGATGAAGTATTATTCCAAAACGTTTCCCTTCAGAAACTCTCTCCCCCTCCTCTCTCTTCTCTCTCTTCCTCTCTCCCTCTCTTTCTTCTCTCCCTCTCTCTCGTTCCTCTCTCTCTCTCTCGTCTCTCCCCTCTCCTCTCTCTCCTCCCTCTCTCTTCTTCTCTATTATCCTCTGTCTTCTCTCCCCTCCCTCTCTCTCCTCCCTTTCCCCTCCTTTCACTCACTCCCCTCCTCTCTCAGTCTATAATTCATTATTCTATATCGTTATTATAAGAACAAAAGAAAAACAAACTCTATAAAGCCACAGTTTGAACTATTATCGATGCGGTACATGTTATCACTGTTTGGGTGTGTCTCAGGGGTGTATTATTAGTCTGCCTTTTTTGTATTGTTTGTTTTCTCTCAAGTCAAATTGAATGATTTCAGCCATCAATAACACGTAGTTGGAATTTTTCAATGAAAATATTTCTATCTAGGCCTAAATACTTGTTCGTAAATACTCGTGGAATATGATTCATATTTTGTCCTCTGCTTTGTAATTTTCGTCTCAGTTATTTTCAGATACGTTCAGTGCCTAATGAAACATATTGGCTTTTACTAATAATATTTACGAATTTTCCGTCGCAACGCTTCGCAACAATGAACAGAACGCTTCAGATACTGTTACTCTCTCCGTGAACGCTGACTGCCAATTAGCATTATAACGACCTTTGCTCGAGTCGTTGATGTCATCAGGGATCAGTGTCTCAATTCTATAGTCCGCAGTTCGTTAACGGGCGTCTAATTAAGCGAACTTCGTTTCACGAACCGATTCATCATCGATCTACATAAAGAAACGACCCTCGCCTTTTGTAAGAGACTAATTTAGATTGGACCGGAATCGCGCTTCTTAACGCTAAAGATCAAATATATAGAATCAATCGATCAGACATGAAAAAATAATGTATGATATTCATAGGTAATATTTACACTGACGAGCAGTAACTGCTGCTGCTGGTGCTGCTGCTGCTGCTGATGCCAGTTATTAATTCTACGTTTTATAATCAATGTAGCCCTAATGAGCTCTTATTCTATCTATTGTCACAGGTGAAGCTCTCTTCCTCTCACCCTTCCCTCACCTCTCACCCTCACCCTCCCTCCCCTCACCCCCCTCTCTCTCTCTCTCTCTCTCTCTAGACTGTAGCATCTTCCACGTGTTCTCTAAACCGATGATGATGATATTTAACTATTCGATGCTAATATGACCTGTAGTGTATGAAGTAACTGTGAACCTCTGTAGTATACAAGCAATCAAAAATCGATTGAGTTGAGCTGAATTAATGAAGAAAATTCAATGAGTTAAACCCTTTTTCGTGACACTGGTTCCTACTGGGTATCGAAGCCATTTACTCATTTAGGTTCTAACCTAACTAATGTTAATTTGTTATCTTTGCGGAGATGGGCGTTCAAGTGCGCGAGGGTCGCTTTAAATATTCGACTATAAAATTCGTGTTCATAACAAACACTGTAGAAACAAACATGTTCTATTACAGTCATTGAATATCTCGATGACTGCCATGCAGCCATATTTGTTTTAGTATAAACTGCCATTATATAAATTGATGTTTTTTATCTTGCACACACAGAGACAGTCCATAAAATTACAACGATCTATAATAATCCGGCGAGGCTTATCAGCTTCAAATGGGATAAAACAAATACATGATCCCAACCGGCTATTGACTGATCCACGACCACTAGGCGCCGTGACCACGTGACCACGAGGACGCGGTCGGATTAAACTCCAAATTGCCGTTGTGCTAACACCGAAACGTCGATATGAATTTGTCGGCATTAACTAGGCTATTACGGGCCGGATATTAGTTCAGAGGCAACTAGAATGAAAATGGCCGCCGGTCGTGGCATTCCATAGTTATTGGATGGCACGGAGGATTAGGGTAGCGTGCCACGTTTGAACCCGATGTCCTAACCCGGTCATAAATCAACTGACAGCACGCGGATGAGAGATGATGGGATGCCACGAGCAAATTCTACAATTTCCATCTTCAAACCGTCCGCGACGTATCATCATTAATCGGGTTTTAGATGAAAAGTGTGACGACGCATCACTCGACTAGAATCCGGTGCCGTCACATTACAATAACGCTTACACATACATTTATTTCAATGTAAGACCTCACAGAGAATCATCATTGTTTTATTCACCAGTGTTTCCAATAATATCTCTCATTTCTTGCCATTCCTTAGAATTATAGTTTCTTCTATGACATCACCAACGCCGCTGCGTCACGATGTGATGTACAAGGGAACTCCAATTATCGCGGTCAACAGTTAGTTCCTCCAGGAAAGTTAACGTTTCGCTTGGCGTTTATTTAAAATCAAGTTCTATATCCACAAGGGCTTCACGGATTATCGTCAACCAGGTGGACTGTGGGGGTCGGCTTTGGGGTTTCTTTGTGTATCGTATCGCTTCAGCTAAAGCCAGGCGCACAGGCGTCTGAGGATGAAGACGCATCAATGTATTACAACAAAATCTAATGACTTATGTTTAGATGGTATAGACGCTCAACCTGGCTAGGGTGGACTGAATGAATAAGAGAATCAATTGCTGAAACGATGTCTATACTTCCTCCGAATTGTCCAGCATCTCTCGGTTACAAAACTAATTTAAAATATATAGAATTATATAAATCTTAATCCTGTATTGAAAAATGATTCGAAAACAAATCGCGTTCTGTGGCAGGAAATTCATTTAAGATTGTTGATATTTGTTGTGTGAGTATGGTACTTCCATATTGCGCGGGGATACCTCAGTTGCCAGGGGTCACTACATCGACGACATTGATTTGACACTGATGGAGTTGTATTTGACATAAAACCACGGAATCAGATTATAACCGGGCAAACTGTGGTACTATTAAACCGCGTTCATCGGTGTTTGGTTTCAATAGGACCAGGAAATTAACTCTGTCAGCGAAAGGATGCACCCCTCCTCATTTCATTTCTGGTGGAGATTACCGCCGATACTTGGTACACATCCTTCATAGCTCTACATCATCCATTCATATCGCACAAAACACAAGGTTTAGGTTACAGTAGAACCTCCGTGTGGTGATTAGATCGGTGTGATGACCCGACTAGCCACGGTACAGCTCACTGAGAATCAGCAATCCTCCTGTTCTCGATGTCATCTCGAAAGGAAATTGAAAATCTCACATGACTTGTGAAGTCTGTAAAGGTGGAAAATTGATATATGTTTATATTACAACCCTATTAAACCCTTCAGGCTTATTACTATAGTTATTACTATATATGAAAGTATGACTGATGACAACTCGAGTCTCTGTCACACACGTTACAATACAATTCAATGAATTCATCACTAGGCTCCGTTTCCTCGGAATCCAAGCTTCATTTGAGGATCTGTTTCTGTTTTGCTAGCCGCGAGGTATCTATGAAATCCCTGACCAGGATGTTATCTATATTCGGCCTTGAAGATGATTATGAAAGGATAACTATAAGATTATCTCGTATGGTTCGGTTTAACGGTATGAATACTTGCTGGTTGTGATGACTTACATTGTCCGGTCATTCGGATCAGATGAACGCTTGACCATTGGTCACTAATCAATACTACCGTCAGAGACCATTCATTAGATATCACCTTCGATGTAATTGCTGGTCATTTGTTAACGCTGACCACTGGTCATTTGTTAAGGCACTCAATTAGTTTATTTGTTAGTAGTGATGCCTGGGAATACTGGAGTCTATCACTCATTAGTTTCAGTGTTCTCTCATTTTGCTCATTAGCTCACAGCCCATTATTTCTACTGATTGATTCTTCATACGTGTTTGTATAATTGGGATCAACTGTTCATCAAACCCTAGGTTGATGTGTTCGACTGTCAGACCATGAGGTACCCTAGTGTTTGGCTGTTGTATTAGTTAGGTAAAAGCTTTGACTGGTTTTAACATGTCATATAGTCTATAGAACCAAAATGAGCTAAGACTTGGCTACAGAATGAAAAAAGGCTCATGTACCTTGTCTACCGCACAGCTGCTGGGTTCGACCTGGAGTTGTTAGATTCTATTATATTTGCATCATTAGATTCACTTCGCTCAATAGGTAAATAATCGACGTTCTTTGTTTATATCGTAATGGATGGAAATTTTTGTTGACGGATTCATAAATCATAAATACAACATCTTGATCTCAAATTTATCACAACAACTTCATTAATCATCAATCTTTCATGTGAACAGCGGCAGCAGCACCAGCAGCAGCAGCAGCAGTACTATACCTGAAAACCCTCATCATACACATCACTGACCTCTCTATAATCAATCAATAAAAACCGTACATTCTTATACCTACTAATAATATCTATATCTGTCATTAACGCTGGGAACTTTCTCTCTCTGTCTCTCTATGTCAATAGACCGATACTAGCTGTGCACCAGTAATTAACCCCACACTGGACGGACTCGACCGCCGGTCGAAGGTCTGTAGGGGCAAAAGTAGCGTAATTGACTATTGGCCTCAGCGGTCAGTAGTGGTCACTATCGGTCACTAGTGGTCAAGCTTAGCGATGATGAGATATAAATCAGTAGATCATGTATAGATTAATAATCACTGCACACGTTATTTATTATACGGTACTCTGTGAGAAGCTGTGAGTAGACAGCATGCATTCTGAACAGCATTAGACAGCGCTGAACGAAATTGGACAGCATCGGACAGTGTTTATGACAGGATCATTCTGTCTAAAGAAGGCCTCATGGAAGCCCTCGAAAAAAGGCTAGGTGTCACGATCAAATTCTCATGAACCATCCACCACAGCCCAGTACAAAGTTTTCTTGTAGCCGTGACCTCAGTTGATTGTGTGACCTTGAAGACTTTTGTCCAGCTCTGGACTCAGGAGTCCTGGGTGATTATTCCAGCTCTGGACTCAGGAGTCCCTGATATGATTAATAATTAGATATGACATGTGAGAGACCGGATTTTAGTGTTATCCTCATTTGCTCTATATTCATCAGTAGTAGGCCTGTAATTAGTACAGCGGACTATCAGCAGCAGGTTCACCGTGGCGCACGTTTAAACCCGTCGTGGTCGTTACTACAGAGATCACTGACGACTCGTGTTAATGAGTGTTAAATAATACTATAGTTCGTGACACAGCTCACCGAGAGGTATCACACTTTCCGGAACCTACGACCATCAAAAACAAAACAACAAACACAATCCCATTACAGTTAAACTAAAGTCTGATGTCGGGATTGTAGAGAGTCCGTACGAAACGTCGTGTCCTTTGATTCAGATTTTTGATGAATGATCTTTTACTATTAAAACTGTATACAGTGGGTTTGTTTGTATTTAGTCATTCGATCACCCAGTATGTATTTGACCTGTATTGTAGACCCGAGGACTAGGACCCCCTCCGGTATAGATTAATTCCAAGTCAGGTGCGCAAATTTTGACTCATATTGAAAGTAACTTTTCATCGGTTCTATTTAACTTGACACTAATAACAATGCACGGAAACTCATAGATCGGTTTGGTGTTTTCCTAATGTTTGTCATAAACAGTGATTTGTACAGATATTACTCAGACACTTCCTGGTTTATACCTCTAGTTCCGACTATCGCTGTCTTCACTGATCAAGATTAAACACAGTTTTGTTTCCACGTCCTGAGAAATATCACTTAAACCATTTCCTAAAATTACACCTAATAGCTGCTACTGCTGCCACTGCTGCTACCGGTGCCGCTGCCGAATTTCCTATTGATGCAAAGGTGTCATAATAATCATTAAGTTTTGATTGAATGGTTGGAATGAATGTCAATTCGCAATTATCTAAGGCTATGTGGAAAGTTGAGGAGGACAGATGTGGAGAGAACTGCAGCGTCTCTCCTCACGTGTTCACCGTGGTTATGTAACGTCGTTCTCGCATGATTATTATTTGACTCTTGTTATGGCAGTAATTCCGCTGAACTGATTTAGAATAATTCTAATAATATTGATATCTAAGAGATGGATAGGGAGAGAGTGGATTATATAACATAATCGTACGCACTCCATAAATCACTGAATCGCTTATTATCGATGTGATTAGTGTTTAAACCCTCCTGGACATCTCAACGCATCTCGGCAACATCTGTCCCTAAACTGGAGCTCTAATGAGACCCGGATGTCTCCTCCTTACACGGGAATCTCAAAGACAACGACACAATGAGAAATATTCTATCAGTCTTATACTATAGAAACATATAAGCCAAATTTAAATCAAACTTGGACACGATTTGGTAATTTCCCTCTTGAATATCTTGAATTCCAATATTCATTCTTCCAATGTATTTAAACCAGTGTATTTAAGTCATTTCAATGTTAGGACTCGGTTCTTAGATCGTGGGATAGACAATCAGTTTTCAGTCTCAGTTTTATCGCTATTCGACTCTGGTTTACCATCAACACTGACCAGTGTCCATAAGCACTAACCAGTGGACTTGACCAGTGTCCATCAACGTTGACCAGTGTCCATCGACATTGACCAGTGGCTATCAACTGACCAGTGGCTATTTGACGAAATCCTCAGTGAATAAAAGCGACTCTCGACTCTGATTAATTCTACATCAATTACACCCTGTTTATCGATATGTAACGACGGATTGACATCTACACGGGGATTAACGAGGATTAACGATAATCCGTTTTTATCCCGAGGATAATTTCTGATCTGTGAGCTGTGCGGCCTGGTCAGTGATTAACGAGATAGAGGTGAAATCTGCATTTAAAAATCATAGACGATTTATCGTTAATAACAATTCTAGAGATCAATTTGATTTACGGTATTTATCATAACTATTGGTAAACATAGCGAGCAACCGTATAATGATCAATCATTGAGAATAAAAACATTTATTTATATCTGATCGGTCCGTAGAGAATTGTAAATGGTTCGCAGTGGTCAGTATAATGGTCAGTAACAGATTGAAGAGAAAGTGATGGTCAGTATTGTCCGTGCTTTATGGCCATCTGTACCGTGTGCAGTCACTCCGGAGAATCAGCGTGAATTCCTCTGACAGAATCTACACACAGATCACAGCTCGCCCAGCGATCAGATTCCACAATCACAGAGTCCAATTGGTGATCACAGACTCGCCCAGCGATCAGACCCCACAACAGACTCCACAGCGATCACAGACTCCACAGTGATCACAGACTCGCCCAGCGATGAAGCTCACGTCTCTTGACTCTTGAAGAGTATTAAGTGTTTTACACGTGTAAATTGATATATACTTTTAAACGCATTAAAAGTTGAGAGTTTGAGAGTTTATGAAGAATCATGGTTTAACATCTGAATATAGTTTCTGAGTTTTACGTGACAGAAATATTGAATATGATGGCGTTTGATTGAAGCGTTATCCACACGTACGTGGCACTGTGTCAAACCTCTTACCAGCTAGTGAGACGGGGGGGGGGCGTCTTCCGCACCTCTCGTTACCTTTCTGAACCTTGTTCGTGTTCATTCTTCCCTAATAGTGGCCCAGCACACGAGTGCCAGTAACTAACACTACATCGTGATTTACACGACGCTTTTAGAAATGCAGCGAAAATATGTATTATCTCTTATTGCGTCTAAACGGGTAAAAAGTCGATTTAAGCAACGACAGATGATTAAAGCGGTTTTACTTGTGTCGTAATCACGATTACACAATCACATTCTTGACACTATTTTTTTACCTCATTTTTTGCTAATCTTCACTCGGTTTCAACTCGTTTCTCGTATTTCGGTCGAGACTGGATCAATTCCACTGAAACAACACTTCAATTCTAACACGAATAAATGCCAAAACAACACCGAAAGAAGTCTCGTCATAGAGACGCGTGTTTTTGGTGTAGGTTGGGACAATAGCACTTTACCTGGTTTTTAATCAAAGGTCCAACGTTTTTCTAAGCGTCAATGGATTCTATAAGTTTTTCTGAATTAATGAATATCGTGAAGAGTTGACGCTTGTTTGACCACTCTCTCTTTATCTGTGTCTGGTTGTAAACCAGTGAATGTTCGCGCCTCGCGCCTTCTATAAAAAATGCAAACAACGCTGATGTTTTTGTAAGTGTCAAACTCGCAGCTGAAAGTGATATCCGTAAAAAACCTAATGATCAGCGTTTTTAGTGTGGATATTGGGGGGAAAGCAGCCGCTGAAGTGAACGTTTGGCCACTCTAAATACAGCGGGACCTCATTGACATGTTAGACGCAGTTTGAATACCCCTTGATGCTCATGGCTTTGAGGTTTTCAATTGAATTTCTAACAAACACAAGCACCATCTCTGTCCGGGCCTGTCAATTACATAGAATAATATTATCACGAGTATGTATTGTTAACCTTACTGCGTGAGCTGTCGAGTAGGAATCTTCAATAGTATATACCCGTGCATAAAACATCAACGCGATCCGTATCGGGGGAGAGGGAGAGGGGGGAGAGGAGGAGAGGGAGAGGGAGAGTGGGAGTGAGAGAGGAGGAGAGGGGAGAGGGAGAGAGAGGGAGAGGGGACAGGGGAGGGGGTGGGGAGGGGGAGAGGGGAGAGAGGGAGAGGGGAGAGCATACCTCCATAGAAATAACCATCATATCAACATTCAACTCAATGGGTTTTAAGTTTAACCGTTTTGTGTTTGCGCGCAGTTTTTGGACGGATCACTGTTATCTGTTATCTGTTATCTATTATTGTTGAGTTTTGATAATGCGTTTGCGAGCTTTTCATTTAAAACCTTTACCGGTAAAATGAGTGTTCACTATACTGAGATGTCCCCCGAGCGGTGTTTTATACTGAGATAGCCCCTGTGACTTATGCAAAAAAATGCACAAACCGCGTTTGAAACTATGGACGATTAGTGCAGTTTTAGGAACACTCGAATTTCTGTTCATTTTCACAAGCATTTTGAATATTTTCTAACTGAATAATGCATTATTCGGCAGTATTTACCACTATTCCATACGAACACTTCATATACAGTAAAATTAACTATTATGAAGTTTATAGTTTCAGTTATATATTATATATGTACATGTGCTGAATCTATCGCTCAGGGGACCAGTTATCCAGTTATCCAGTTATCCAGCTGCCCAGTCATGACCCAGATAACTAAGAACAGTCTTAGACCATCTTAATATAGCTAATCTAACGATTAAGAGAAGTCTGAAGGTTTATGACCGCAAGACTTAAGTCACCACTGCGCAACACCGACTCCTAAAGTCTAAATCTAGCTGCGATTATTATTATTATTATTATTATTAATTTGCATTTAATCTTGTTATAATCTACAGGAAACAAAGATAATAATAAGATGATAATGATAACTACAATGATAATGATCATTGTTATTATTTTAGTATAAATGAACTTGTAGAAATATATTATTACTAGATTTCGGTCAGGGTTATAGATAAAATCGGTCATAGAAAAAAAATACGTTCAATTTCAAACCAGACGAGAATTATGTTGTTGTTATGATGTATTGAAGTTTTCAAAAAAAGCTTCACCAAAAGTTCGACTTCGACGACCTTAAAGTACAACTGGTTGCGACAAGGATGTGCGCACTCGCTTTATTACATATAGATTCCAAACTGACACTTTTGAAATTGGGCTGTGAATGAATAGCGAGTTGGCGCTTCTGGAGATGTGTGAAAATCGTTATTCAATTTTTAAATTATGCATATAAATAGATAAAGCTGAATACTTGAATCATAGAGCTAGGACAAACATCGATTAAAGATACAGGATTTCAAGTGAGGACTAGGAGAGAAGTGAGGTCTCTTCATCACTATTCACGGGACAGTAAGTGCCGGTCTTACATGCACTATCGGTCTATCTATATTATATACTCGTCGCGTGTTCAAGTGGACCCGAACCCTCAACATCGCGCGCTTACGGCGTGCGAACCAGCCAGATAGCTTTGTGTTAATTGAAAAATCAAGAAAGAAAAAGAAAATTGAAAAAGGACAGTGTTAAATAGAGAGATGAGTGGAGATAGGGCAGATGTGGCGGGATAACATCGACCACTTTTTGCGTTTAAAGATGGTCATTTACCGTTATAAGGGTTTCAACAAAACGTTTGTGATGTTTTAAAATTGAAGGTATCTATTGGACGCTATTCCGGGTCTATCCATCGCCCGTGGACCGAGCCAATTGAGTCATCTATAACTGTCTGTTAAGGGTACTCCCTTCTTCTCTGAAGCCGCGTGTTTTAAATTTCAAAGTTTATATCTACGATGAGGTATTATCCTATCCTCGAACGGGACGCACTGAATATAAACGTTTTAAAAGACACTTCTTCAGACATTTGATGAATTCGATTAAGTTCGTTTTACTTTGAAATTAATGAAGACGTGATTTTGATGAAGGGGACACTTTTCAAGTCATCATCAAGACATCTTACTCGTGAGGGGCTGAGGAGTTGAGGAGTTGGTGCTTATAAACCAAGTACTCATATATTTTCACTTGCAGTCGTCGTGTATACGTATCTTATACCGATATTCAAATATGACGGTCATCTAAAAGTGAAATGATAAACAGTGAAAATTGAACACAATCATAGCGCTGTATACTGGCGTCATCTAGTGACGGGGAAACGAGTTAATAATGAGACCTTCGTTGCCTCCACGACGCGCCATACACTAGTGATCCCTACATTTCAAACCACAAATCTACAAATCAGTTTTCATTTGTGTGTAGATGATAGAGAGAGAGAGTCAGTGACCAGTCAATCATACCGAGTCCAGAACGCACAGTTCAGACTTAAGGCCAAACGTGGTCTTAAATCATAAGACTGGGGTGTTATGTAAGTAGTGAGATTGGTTCGTTTAGAACCTAACTAAAGCTAACCAGAATGGTCTTTATACGTCGGTAGATTAACCGAAATGAGCTTAGACTGTTGTTAGATCCTGACTGATCACTGCGGGCCTCGTCAGCTGGGGGATTCCAGCCCAGCTGCCTCATACACTGGTCCCGTACTCGACGCACATTGAGATCAACTCATTAGATTGTTTTTCTCTTAAGCTTCAATGTGTGTTTTCATTTAGAATATATCAGCTCAGTTTACGACGGTTCGGTTTTATTCGGTGTTCGGTAAAATGTCATGATTTTGATAAATGTTTTTAATTGATCCGCGGTGCGGTGCATTGCAGTGCTGTGCGGTGCGGTGTTGTGCGGTTCACTTACAGTGATTGCGCAGTTGTTGAAGCAGTAGTTGATATAGTTTAATCCAGTCTGTCACCCCTCAAACACAATACTACCTCGACATTCCATTCACTGTTAAAAAGCTATAGTTAACCCAACAGACCTTTTATAGACAGTACGTGCCCCAGACACCGGGCAAGCAGCTGTCTCTCTAACCGACCTACATCAACAACAAATGTGTCATTTCATAATATAGATCAGTGAAGAACATTCGATTTGAAGGAGAAATGAACAATACTTACATATTTTGAGCCTTAGTTTTTAGACATCTTAAGATTTTAAAGTTATGTGGACTAAGTCGTCGTAACTGCTATACCATCCCCACTGCACCTGGGCGCATCTCGGGCGGATGCTATACCCACCACACTGCCCTGAGTAATAGGATGCAGCTACTGGAGTTGGAGTATGCTTTTTGATTTTGTCAGTCTCTGCGCGAGTTGGTGTTTTGGGGGTTTCAGTGCTGTTGTAGAGTGCCCCCCTCCTAGTCTCTGGAATACGGCGGATGGTATGACAGTAAACACAGTGTCTGTTATAATTAACCCCATACATCATCAAACTGATATTGATGCGATGTGATATTATGACCAGGTCTCATCTCATTCAATTCGGTGTTAATCCGTTAAATGGCCTATTGCCAGTAATTGGATCACACCCTCGTCCAATCCAGGATTATCGTGCACACGTTATTTATGATTATCAATATCTCAGTATAATCTCACGGGTATCTATCATCTCGATATCTTTTCTATTTGAGAATATCGTTTTAAAAAGTCCCCTCTCTCTCAGTCAGTTTATAAAGATAAGAAGTCACTGTATTATCTCAATTCTTAGTTCTCAGTTGATGTCAGTTTTTATGCGCAGGTAGTTTGTTTATTTTGTCATATTTCTCATGTTTATTCTGTGGTTATTTGATAGCTGTTTTAAGAGTCGAAGTTACGTCATGTTTTGTAAACAGTGATACATAGTTTTAGTGTTAGATTGCGAGCTCCCCACCACCCCCTCCCCCTCCCCCTCTCCTCCCAATGCTCTCTTAGTTCTATTGATCAGGGCCCAGTTCCACAACTCGTTTTGACTCTAAGATCTAAGAACAGAACGGTGACGTTTTACGCTGGGAATGGTGACGTATAACACTGGGAATGCTGACGTATAACACTGGGAATGCTTACGTATAACACTGGGAATGGTGACGTATAACACTGGGAATGCTTACGTATAACACTGGGAATGGTGACGTATAACACTGGGAATGCTTACGTATAACACTGGGAATGCTGACGTATAACACTGGGAATGCTGACGTATAACACTGGGAATGCTGAAGTATAACACTGGGAATGCTGACGTATAACACTGGGAATGCTGACGTATAACACATGAAACTGGCGCATTAGGCAAGACCCTAGCCTGATCGGGGGGGGGGGGGGCTGCACGACAGGGGGTGACTTCAGTGTAACCGGTGATGCGGTAACTATTACGACATCTGTTTAGTTTAGTTTCTATAGTTATGTGTTGATAAGTTGCATACAGTGTCGACTGCACTCGATGATAACATATCAAAAACTCACAACTGAAGAAAAACGAAAATATTATGTTTAGCGTAACGTCGAGGTTTATTAACCTTTAACCGTCGGGGCAGCGGCGGCGGCAGCGGCAGCGGCAGCAGCAGCGGCAGAAGCAGCGGCAGCAGCAGCGGCAGAAGCAGCGGCAGCAGCAGCGGCAGCAGCAGCGGCAGCAAGCAGAGAGACGGCGAGTTTACTGGAATCCGCTCCAGAATTCTTTATCTCGATATGTAATAACAATTTAATCTAACCCAGCTCTCTCCCTCCCCCCATCTCTCCCTCCCCCCATCTCTCTCTCCTCTCTCTCTCTCTCTCTCTCTCTCTCACTACACCTCTACCTGTTGGCAGAAATTATTTCTCTTTCAAATCGTCGTCGTTAAAAATGAAATCGTGGTGGAAAATGATGGGAATGTTTGTAGAGACTGTGACGTTGTTTTTATCGAGAAGATGACATCAAACACTTTCATTTCTGGTTAAGTCGTGTATTTATCAATTGTCTGAAACCCGTGTAAAAAAACCCATAGATTCTAAAACTCCTGGGGTCCGAAAACTGGATTGGACTGAAAGTTCTCCGTTCTCTCTCGCGGAGGTTCTGTTTTAAGAAGCACCTGCCCTAATGATAAACAGGAAACTTTTGTTAAAACAGCCTCACATTTCTATCACAGTTTACAGCAGCAGCAGCAACAGAACCCCCTCAACTCTCCATCTATCTACCCCGACAAATGTTCCATTTCTTCAAAACAGTAACCTCAGTTCATAAAACTGAAATGAAAACTTACCGATCTTCCAACCGATACTGATTCTAGAAATAATTTGAGTTTATTTGAAGTGAATACTGCAGTGCACTCTTCCTGAGTGAGAGATCAATGATTCTGAATTCAGTGATAATTCATGTTAGTCGATGGATTCTATGAATGTTAGTGTTAACTCGCTATTCGAGTTTAGAGTCGGAACTACTGTAAAAACTTTAGATTTTTCTTTACTATAATTGAAAGAGTTTTTTTTTCTGTGATGAGAAGTTAATCGTTTTAGGCGCAGGTGAGATGTCAGTAGATAGTTTAAGAAAGGATATACTTGAATATTTTGTTTATTTCGATCACTCTCTGCCCTCTCCCCTCTCTCTCTCCTCTCTCTCTCTCTCTCCTCTCACTCAGGACAGAGAGAGAGAGAGAGTGACACCTGTTCTTCAGTAGAAGGGTATTTTTTGTTTTATATAATGGGCCAAGGTTCTGTTAAGCCGTGTCAGAATAATCGGTTTTTCACGTGTGTTAAAACAGACAACTCTAACCCCAGTAATCCATTGATCATCGCCCGACTCTCCCTCTCTCCCCCTCTCTCCCCTCCCCGACAGAGGGAAATTCTTCCACCAAAAATGCATTTCTAGTCAATTCCAAATGCGTTATGGAAATAGCCCGAACCACCACGGCTCCTCCGGTCAGGGGTTTGGGGTGACCAGTCACGTGTAGTGACTGACTGATCCTCCAGGGGTGTTACCCACAGGCCTGTCCCAGGTCCTCTCTCTCGGGATAGGGAGGAAAAGCAGTTTTCTGTTCAATGTTAACCTCTTCAGTGGTGAATTAGGCAAACAGATTCTGTCTCCACAATTGCACTAATTACGATGTAGTCTAATTAATCATGCCACCACACACACT
The DNA here is from genome assembly GCF_964204645.1 of Tubulanus polymorphus. Taxonomy (NCBI): domain Eukaryota; kingdom Metazoa; phylum Nemertea; class Palaeonemertea; order Tubulaniformes; family Tubulanidae; genus Tubulanus; species Tubulanus polymorphus. The sequence continues at coordinate 24,641,825 of NC_134029.1, forward strand.
GGCCCTAACCGAGTTACACACACACACACACACAGTATTAACAGTGAATTCCATCATATTTATTTGCATAAAATGAATTATACCAATTAATGTTGATATTAGTAGGAGTGTTGCCCGGGTTATTAATTCGGGCAATTGAAGTCCAGTGAAGGGTTGCGATATTACATCATATTCGCCGTTCTTCAAGTAGCTGCAGTTCATTTCATCTTCTGTATCTCTTGCGTCCTCTCTCGTCAGTTATTCATCACTTGTTACCGCGCGGTCTATCGACCAATTCCCGGTCACGAGCCACCGAGTTAAAGCCTCGAACCTCTTAAAATCTGATGAGGAATTCTCTCTCTCTCTCCCTCACTCTATCTGGTATAGTTTGTATGTATATTGCGCGAGTGGTTTGTGTGTCGCTGTATATACTCGACACTGCGACAGGGTTTTCATCGCTCAATGAACCCTGAATAATAAATAACTCTTAACCCGCTATACTATCATCATCTTCATCATCATCTTCATCTTATAGCTTCGAATATTCTGTTCTATCCTTATTGGAACTTCTCCGTTAATCATGTAGTAATTCGCAACGGCCTGGTCGGACATTTTTGGTCGGGCTAGATTTAGCCCGGGCCAAACAGACATGGGCCCATTTGACACCAGTGTGAGGTTCAGGCCAAATTTGGCTATAATGCCATCAATGAATCACGTGTTGGTACTCTGTATCTGTTCAGCAGTTTGGCTATGACTCCAGTCAGTCTCCTCTCTCCTCTCTCCTCTCTCCTCTCTCCTCTCTCCTCTCTCCTCTCTCCTCTCTCCTCTCTCCTCTCTCCTCTCTCCTCTCCTCCTCTCTCCTCCTCTCTACTCTCTCCTCTCTCCTCTCCTCTCTTCTCTCTGCTCGGTCCATGCGTTTATATTGCACAAATCGTTCATAATGATTAGAAACGACGCGACAAGCGAGACACAAAATATAACATTGAACAGGTTTAAATTGATTGATAACCTTTAAACTAATAAACACTAATCATTTCTGACAGATATTACAAACTATAGCTTTCATAATGGAAGTCATTGCCAGTCATCGGGCGTTTTCTTATTCTTAATTCCTATTCATCATCAACCCCTGAAATCATGGCGGCGGCGGCGGCCAGATTGATGAGTTTTCATCACAGTTTTCCGATGTAAAAGGTTCAAGGATTTCGTGGAGCTTTTGTTTTTAAACATATCGTGACAACTCTAATTGAATGATTTGTGCGATTGATCGCATGTTCACTAGAAATCTATTTCATTTCTCGTTTCAGACGCCGTGTCGTTAGTTTTAGATATTTTAATGGTTTTTTAAACTCATGAATATTCGCGTTTATTTCTTATTGAGGTTCTTGACTTAATAAACAATTAGTGAACTGAATGAATTGGCGAGTTCACTTTTAGTTTTTTGTCGTATGAAGCGAGATGTCACTGGCTGCAAGATGACGCCATGCATTTGCAATTCAGATGCTCTTTCTCAAGTTCCCGAGAAAGCATCAAGGGCTAATTTCAGCCTGCTGCACAGTAAATAGAATTCTTGCCCAACATTTTGTCATTTGAATTAATTTTTAAACTAATGGTGGCTGATTCCAGGGTATCTCTGTATAAGTGTCAGTCTACGCTTTGTCGGTTCTACACAGAATATTCTATTTAAAATCTGTCTGTACCGAGTTTCAGAAAAATAGTCTCGAGAAATCAACGTTAACTGAGGGAGTGAGATGGGGGGGTCTCAGGAGGGGGGGGGGGTTTGTTGAGATGGAGGAGTTTTCGATAGTTTTATGCATGAGATGAAGTGTGATGCTATATTTGATAACAAAATTTGATGTTAGTTGCAAGTGTAGTGTTTTAGTCGTGTATAGCAGTAGTAGTAGTAGCTAGTAGTAGCGAGTAGTGGCTAGTTGTAGCGGCTAGTAGTATATAGTAGTAGCGGGTAGTATATAGTAGTAGCGAGTAGTATTAGCTAGTAGTATATAGTAGTAGTAGTATAGTAGTGTAGTAAACCACAGCGGCGTGTAAAGGTTAATATGTATTTAGACTGACTGGTAACCCCACCACCCCCTGCCTGCTGCGGCTGCTGCTGCTGCTGGATGGATGGCCGCTGGATGGTTTTTTTTCGATACATTCGCAACTATCAATTACAGGTTGAGAATCAGTATTAACTGGAGTTGCTCTCCGCATTCCCGGCCGCACGACGTGTTATCATTGCGCACTATACAGTCTGAAGCGAGGGTTTCATAGGGATTTGTTTTGGTTTTGTTTGTAGCTGTTCTCCGCGTCCGATAACTAGTGCACTTAATGCGTCATGAAAATCAGTAAATCCAATTCTTTTTTTAAAAATTATCGTCGCTTGGTTATAATCATCGGAGTCCCAGTTGTGAGTCACAGTTGTGGAGTCCCAGTTGTGAGTCACAGTTGTGGAGTCTCAGTTGTGGAGTCTTTACTGAAGTCCAAAAGTGGTGTCTTAAATCCTAAGTCTTTAGTAAGTTGTTAGATTGGCTTTAGAACAAACGCGTGGTTGGTGAGATACGATAGCAAAACTGCAAATTTAATAGGTTGAAAAATTTGAATAAATTTTAAAAAAATTCGTGTAAAAAAAG